>NW_015661951.1:241896-248404 GCF_001515625.1 Sinocyclocheilus rhinocerous | reverse complement strand
GTGTGTGTGAGTGTGAGTGTGAGTGTGAGAGTGTGAGTGTGAAGCCTTCTTTATACTTTGCACGTGAAGTTGTTTTTAATCTAAAATTTTGCTTATATGGAATAGGCCAGCGTTTAATCATAGAAATACTTATGTATAGGACCATGACATAATAGTTTGATGTGTCAAATGTCATAATAGTTTGATAACTGATGTTTATCCAGGTCCACAGTGCATCACCAGACAACTGTTGGTTTTTCATGTTCTTGTATGGTCTTTTACCTCAAGTCTACCTTTCTAATTCATTTACAGAAGAAACTGAGGACAACACTGAATTATGAAAGGGCACACTGACTGCCGCTGTTGCATGACATCATCATGCAAAGAAACCATCCGATTTTATTAGTCAGGCATGGACCAATAAAATGGCTTCATTCCCACCCCAGCCCCACTCCCAGATCTGCTCTCTCACATCTGCATGTACAAGTGCACAAGTGAGTTTTGCTACAGGAATATCGCTAAAGGAGTAGCAAAAGTCAAAGCTCTGAGATTTGAAGTTGTGCTGCCAGATCTGAGAGGTTGTAAGTGCCGACTAGTGGTTGTGCAGCGAAACTGAAGTAAAGTGCAAAAGTAAATACAGTATGTTGTACACATTTGTGTCTGTCATCTTGTTTATGTGAATGTTATTTTACACATTTGTAACTATTAATCTGCAACGAATACTAATTGACAAGTTCTCACATTCAAATCAACAAGCTCTCGTGTTTTGCTACTCTTTTACCTTCATATTTGTGCCTCTATGTGAATGATCAGTGGTATGATCCTGGCCATGTTACAGTGAAAGAGACTATTTGTGACCAGAATATTAAACTGCTTGTGGTAAGTTGCCGACTGTATTTTTTGCCCAGAGAGTTTTTGTCATGTAATTGTACAAGTGGTATATATTCCTCCGTCAGGCAATGGAAGGATGGCTATGGAAACAATTTTGAGATTAAACCATGATATGCAATGCTCTTTTCCCGAAGCAGTGTTTATAATTAATGGGGAATTTAACCACAGTTCACTCTCTGCTACCTTGCCCTCTTTTAAGCAAATGGTGACTTGTCCTACGAGGGAGGGTAAAATTATTGACTTTTTTTATATGAACACTAATGGCGCTTTTCCACTGCATGGTACGACTCGGCACGGCACGGCTCTACTCTGCTCGCTTCGCTTTTCCACTGCAGTTAGTATCGCTTCAAAGTGGGTGGGAATATAGACTAGTTGCGTTGCCTCTACTGCTGTGACATCATTGTAAACGCATGACACAAACGCACGTAAATAAAAAATAAAAAAAAATATAAAATTTAAAAGGAAATGCGCGACACAGGGGCCATTATTATTATTATTTTTTCATATTTCATTGTTATTTTTTTTTAAAGCAAGTTTTTTAAGTCGTTGCTGCTAGCGGGTTTGGTGTCTCATGTAGCAAATCCAATGACGCTGGTAATGACGATCCTCTCTGACCAATCAGTGATCTGCAGTGTTTACACGTCACATTTTAGTACCAGTACCGAGCCGTACCATGCAGTGGAAAAGTGCCATTAAATAGTACCACCTCGGTTGAGGTTTCAAGTACCGATACTAAAATGTGACGTGTAAACACTGCAGATCACTGATTAGTCAGAGAGAATCGTCACATTGTGTTCATTGTATGGGGTAGTCATGGTCTAATGGTTAGAGAGTCGGACTTGTAACCCAAAGGTTGTGGGTTCGAGTCTCAGGTCCGGCAGGAATTGTCAGTGGGGGAGTGAATAACCAGCGCTCTCTTCCACCCTCAATACCACAACTGAGGTGAGACCCTTGAGCAAGAACCGAACCCCCAACTGCTCCCCGGGCACCACAGCAATATGACTGCCCACTGCTCTGGGTGTACATGTGTACAATGGTGGCAAATGAGTTCCCTTTTGGGGATTAATAAAGTTTCCTAACCTAACCAAAGCAAGTGATATTAAAAAGAAGAAAAACTGGAAGCACCTTCTTCATTTCTACAAAGCTTTAATTCACTACACATGCTTCCTAGGATTTCCTTATTGGAATAAAAAAAACCATAAAGCTTAAGCCAATGGAATTCAGAGAGACGCTAACTGTGAGGAACATCTGGACTTACGCACAACACAGCGGTTGCCTGCAGGCAGAGTCTCCCAGCCCGGACAGCAGTAGGACTGCAGACGTGATCCACACACATTAGGGCTGCAAAAACACAAAGATCAAAATCACCTGCATTAATAAATGCACAAAGAAGCCTATGAGACAAAGCAACAAGAGGTAATCTGCACACCGATAATTATACAAGCTTCAGTATAAGAAGTTCAGTGTAAAACTGTTCATATATCTATCACACCATCTATGCTTCTGTAATAACGGCAAATGTCTCACTCAGAAAGCCCACATATCACAGCCTTATATTCTAATAAAAGCAGCATTAGTTTGGATGCGTGTCATAAGACTCACCCTCTCAGGGACTCAGGTTTTTCCCATCTCTGAGATCCATCCATATGAACAGTCGCTTTTCCATGAATTCCTGAGATTTTCAGCACTAAAATTCCCAGTAGAGCAACAAATCCCACTAAACACCTCAGAGCCCCTTGAGACATGCTAGATCCTCCTTTGATTTTAACCCAGCGAACCTTTAAAGTCAGTTTAGTTTAGGAGATGAATGGAAAATCAGAGCAGCTCCTGTTTTTGCCCTGAAATGCAAAGCTGTAAGATAAAGTCCTGAAGTGAAGAGCAGGAGGAGCACAGCTTGTGGAGGAGAGGATGAAGGAGGATCCTAAACTTCGGTCTAGGTCATTTATCAAATCGTGACGCTCGCACCGGTCTACCTGTCAAAGAGCAGTAGCTGCTGCACTTAATGTGTGAAAGTGATCAGACGTGAGAGGAATGAAGCTCCTACTGAGCTCAACCAGTCCAGCATTGCAGTCATGGGTCCGATTCTCAGGCAAAGCAAAAACTGATCAAACGTTTGAACGCTTTGTATGCCTCAGCGTTTAATGTTCCCCTTCAGGTCGTTCAGTTTTTTATTTTGTTCAGAAGGGATGCATTTCACATTTCCGACAGTAGATGAGGATGTGTTTTCCTAGCGTCATGTTCAAACATGCCTTACAGATTCTTCTGAGTGGAACGGTGATAAAGATCAGAATGTGTGACAGCCTTAAGAGCTTGTGGTTCTTGTAAATTGTATAAACACATTAGTTCAAAAATATATGAAATTTGTTCCTGTATTTTTACAATTTATAATATCCTCCTGGAACCCAGGCATAAGACTTCAGTCCTCTGTAGAGGACATTATATTTGAGACTAGATGTCCTGTACAGAGCACATCAGAGCTTTTCAGACATAAACACTTTCTTCTTGCTCTTTAAGTTTGACTGATACTGACAGATTGATCAAATTGATCACTCTTAGAAAAACGTGATAATGTTTTCTAATTATCATCTAAACCTGGCTAATTTTCAAATTGTTTGTCATAAACATCTCAAATCAGAATATAATTTTTGTTACGAAACAGGGCATCATTTTCATGCTTGTTTTCTGTAGAGGACACCAGGACAAACATCAGGCATTAGTCAATAGGGAAAGAAATTATAGATCAATATTCCTGAGATACTCTTATAAAAATTATATTACTTATAAAAAGTTATTACTCCCATTATAACACTTCTTTTTTCATTATGGTTTGCCCCGAGAACACATTAATATGCAATCTAATCTAATGCAATGAATAGATACATTGTATAGAATGGAAAACCAATTTATGGACATTTTACGCACATATTGCATAAAGTACAGTAGTATATCAAATCATTCTGTTATATCTTTCATAACATAGTTGAGAATCAGCTTTGTACAAAGTTTGGCTAAAAAAATTGCCTGAAACCTAAAAACTGATTGGTGAATGAAAAAATAAAACGTTGTTTTTGCCTATACATGCCTTTTTTTAATGATTTTTCTCCATTTGTTTCTTATGCTACAACCAATGTCATGACATAAATAAAATTCACACAAAAAATCTGATGCTCAGGGGGATATAAGAATTACACAATAGGCTGTTTTAAATGTCTAAATTTCTAGATTAAAATGTCAGTGATGGCATTTATTATTCCCGCTACTGCACAAACACGCTTACAGCTGTTGAACGAGAATAACTTCAAGAGTTCTCATCTCTTCAACTCTATATTTAAAACATTTTAATCACACCTCTAATCTCAAAGAAACAACTGGTTGAACTCCCTTTTCAAAACTTATTTTTTTCATTATTTTAAATAAACAAATACAGGTCCGGTTCACCTCCAGAAGATTTTACATGCACCTCCTTATTGAATAATGTTCCCGAAGACTGTATGCTGTGGGACAGTTCTTGACTAAGGAGCCACACACACACACACACAGAGAGAGAGTGAGACCTCAACATATGATATATGTTCTTTATTACAAATCACATTTCTGTTTACTTTTATACACAAAATGTGTAAGGTTAGCACTGCCCCCTTGTGGTAAACAACTGCCTTTACAAGTTTGTTATTAATAATACTGAATCAAACGCAATCATCTAACAAATCTTCCGAACAATAAAAAAAGTTAACTTTATTACAACGTAACTTAGATGCTAACAAAAGAATAACAGTCACACTTCGTCATTATCAAACATGCCAGAACAATCCACAAGGATCTCCAGTGACCAGTACTACAGTCAAACAAATAACAGACACAATGCACTGACCAGGATTAAATCTACAACGATATATATATATATATATATATATATATATAAATCATATACTCATATTAATGAAATGGCCATTTTTGCTCTCTGACGTTCATGACCGCAATTATAAAACCATTTCTGAACCTGTTTGATATAAAAGCGTGAACATGTGTAATGAAGATGTGACACTCATCAGTGGATCTGCACAAACACATCAGCCTTGTGTTTGAAATACTCTATCACACATATACTGCAGCTGGGATCTTAATTAGCCTTACTTTTAGACGAAGAAATAGTTTCTATTTGTTTATTTAGCTTACGTAATTATCAAGAGCAAATAACACTAGTAAAGCTGCTGCTCTACTCTTAAAAATAAATATAAAATCTATACCGTTAATAACAAGATGAGTGAAAAGTTACAAGCTGAGTGAGGTGGTTAAGAGTGTATTGATTGTAATATTAGTTCATTTTCTGTATCAATGTTAAGAAATCCTAACAAAGTTATTCCAGTTTATTTGTGGGCTCAGTGGCCCGTAGAGACTAAAACACTAAAAACACACCAGCCCTGAAATGCCACAAACATTTGTGCAGTACACAAACAAGGATCACTGTAGCTGTCTGGTGATGTGGACGCTTTTCACTGCATTTCCCACAATGCATCTAGAGTCGGATCTTTCCTGAAACCATATCGTCATACAGCTGTGCAGTGAGGGGCGAGTATGTTTTCTGCGAAGCATCCAGGAAGAAGAGCGGCTGCTGGACTGTATCCGGACTGAAGCCCTGCTGCACCAGTCTGCCCTTCTGCTGCTTGAACGTATCCGTCATGTCTAAGCAAGTCTGCAGAGGACAAAAGCAGGAAAACACATGAAGACAAAAGGCAGTGCCACTGCAGGCAGCATGAATGTGCAAAAGCACACACTCTCACACTCGCACACACGCACTCACACGCGCGCGCACGCACACACACACATACTCACACACACACTCACACTCATGCTCACACTCACACACACGCACTCACACACTCGCGCTCACACACACTCACTCACACTCGCTCACCCACACTCACTCACACTCTCACTCACACACTCACACTCTGTCAATTCAGTCGTCGACAGGGACCAGGAGGCTCGTAAACAAGCGGCGGCGTTTCAGCGGTTCCTCCCTCACTGTATTTCAGCTTCGGGGGCTGCTGGGTGGCAGCAGTCCCCACCGCGTACCAGCTCCTCACATAGGGAGACGCAAAAACAGAGCGTTTGCACCCGTGTTCCCCCGCGTCGGGACCGGAGGCAGAAGCAGCGCTCTGGGTTGGGGGCCTCGAAGCCTAAGCCGGATCTGCGGACCATCCTTCAGGCTAAGAGGTCCTCGACCAAAAGGTCCACACCACATTACACGGTGCCCGTCTCCCCCCCCAGTGCCCTCGGGAGATCGTTCTGCCAACCCTGCCGGTGTTCCAGGGCGCAGCGGTCTCCAGCGAGCATATCTATAAGTTACCTCCCGGCAATGTAGCGGCACTGAGAGGCTTGCTTACGGAATCCAGTTTGGTTCTCGTCCGCCTCGATTCAACGGGGTCACCCCCACGCTAGTGGGTCCAGAGCAGGCTCTGGTATTAGAACAAGTAGTTACTCTCGTAAAGAAGGAGGCCATCGAGGTGGTCCCTCCGCACGAGATAGACTCCGGGTTCTACAGCCGTTACTTCATTGTTCCGAAGAAGGATGGGGGGTTGCGTCCCATTTTAGATCTGCGCCTATTGAACCGCTCAGTCATGCGACTGAAGTTCAG
>NW_015661951.1:236188-236268 GCF_001515625.1 Sinocyclocheilus rhinocerous | reverse complement strand
TATGGCAGCTATGGCAGCTGCGTCCAACGTGATTACTCTTGGCCTGCTGTACATGAGGCCCCTACAGTGGACCAGGGGGT
>NW_015661951.1:235493-236066 GCF_001515625.1 Sinocyclocheilus rhinocerous | reverse complement strand
TTGGGTCACCGTCATGAGTGGCCACCCTAGTGGCCACCCTGCCCGCGGTCGCCATCTAATGTGGCATATCAATTGTCTAGAGATGCTGGCCGTGTTTCAAGCACTGAAACACTTTCTCCCAGACCTGAGCGGTCACCATGTGTTGGTGCGCACCGACAACACAGCGGTGATCGCTTACATCAACCACCAGTGAGGTCTGCGTTCGCGCCACTTGTACAAGTTGGCACACCAGATCCTTGTGTGGTCCCAGGACAGACTTCAGGACCGCAGCCCATCGTACTTCAGGCCTTCAGTCCTCCTCCCTTCGGGGAACCAGACCAGCAGAAGCTTAATTGTATGTGTCCAATGCACGCATGCTCTCGCTTTCATGCTCACTCTCACGCTCTCTCGCTCACTCGCTCTCGCGCACGCACTCACACTCACTCACTCTCAGTCTCACTCTCACACACTCTCACTCTCACTCTCACTCACACACACTCACTCTCACTCACACACACACTCACTCTCACGCTCTCACTCACTCTCTCACTCTCACTCACACTCACACTCACACTCACACTCACACTCACACAC
>NW_015661951.1:219957-235341 GCF_001515625.1 Sinocyclocheilus rhinocerous | reverse complement strand
CACACTCACTCACACACTCACTCTCACACACACACTCACTCTCACACACACACTCACTCTCACACACACACTCACTCTCACACACACTCTCACACACACACTCACTCTCACACTCTTGCACACTCACTCTCGCACACTCTCACTCTCTCTCACTCACTCACTCACACACACGGTGCGGTTTTATCAGAAAGCACAGGAGCATGATCAGTACATTCAGAGCTGCTCTATTCTGTTCTTAAAACACAGATCTTGATCAGTCAGTAATGTGAACAGTGTTATACGATCAGAATTAATGACATCTCGGCATTTCCTTCAGTCACCTTTGCTTCGGATTGAGCCCATGATAATCACATTACCAGCACTGGGCATCAAAGGTGATTTGTGTTGTTGTTTCAAATGCTTTTATTGTGTGCAACAGCGCCTGCCCACTTTCCAGCGGACTTGCTTCCCCAAGTATTGTTCCCATTAATTTTTCCCATAGGGAGTCTTTGTTAAAGAGCTATAAATAATGAACCAAACCAACCAGCTGCAAGCTCAATCACAACACTACAGACTCAGATTTGTAGCAAAAAATTTTTTGAAAAAAATAAAATAAAATCAGAAAAGAGATGAAAGGTACAAATCTGTGTACTTGCAGACTATGGTGAGGGAAAGAACTACAATTCCATGAAACACTGTGAATAATCAAATTAAAAATGACAGAAACATCTAAAACATATTTTACATTTTGATAGCGTAGGGAGACTGACCATCACGTCATTGAGAGCGCGTCATGGGACTTTTAGCACAATTTGCTTGTTTCGATTCTCTGATTGGGGGACTGTTTTTGCAGAATCATGGGTACTGTAATTTTTCACCAGGAACTTTGTAAATTTTGTTGTAAGAAATTGTTAAACATCAAAGTGAGTTGAAATAATGTAGACTGGCGGCTTTAGCAAAAGCATATACCGCTGATTAATAACCGCGGTGCTCACAGCAGGTCTGTCAGCTACGGTCAGCAGGTGTTAGGATACATAACGCTAAAAACAGGTGGAAACAGGGTCCGAAACATTTTCTGATCACAGAAGACTCATGTAAATACACTTTCAAAACTTTTTGAGAAACTTGTGTGTCTGGCCTGACATATCAACTTGAGAAAATATAATGATCAAACCACACAGGCCAGCAAAAGTACCTGCACTCTCAGAAAGCAGGGCCATGCGTACGGAGGAAGAGTGTGGAGCAGATGACTGTAGAGCCTCTCTCCATCCAATCCATGACCGTCCTTCAGCACAACAGCAGCCATTCCTGCTCGACCCTCGTATCCTGCAAACACCAGCATTCACTCACACCAGACCCAGTGCTCCACTTCTTATACGAAACTTATGAAATCTATTTGATGCTTCTTTAGATTTGGAACGGTTTAGTTAATAATCAATTTAAAAACATGATTAAAAAACAGACAGCAAAGCAACATTTAAACAGACTACAGTAAATCATTACTCCAGCAGTTATTAGACACAGCCTGAGACTAAAGCACCTGGCACAGTGACACCGTACACACTGACATCCAGCAGGAGGTCCAGACAGCCCAGCACTTCAGACACCTCTGTGGTGGACACGTTTTCTCCTTTCCACCTGCAGACCAGCAGAACAGCATGATCAGTGACATGGCGCCGCGGTCCTAACCAGGTCAGTGTGCAAATAACATCACAGAGAGCCAGACAAGATCATTTCACCTTTCCTCGGATGTGAAAACTACACTCGTAGCAAATGGACCAATAAGAAGTGTGCTAGAGTTTCACATGCTTAGGTGAGTCAACATCAGAGAAATGATTTCCAACAGACAAATAAAGAATGCTCTTGCTCCAGGTCTGTAAAGCAGAGCGGCGTGATTCCTGACTGAGCGAGGAGGGGATTTTTGGAAAGTCGCTCCACTACCGCTCCATCACGAGCACAATTAATGCCAACAGCCCATAATATAACTGCATTTTATCAAGAACTCACACGTTAAACATCATTAGCTAGCTTGACAGCCATATGGATCACTCGGATCAGAGAGACGGGAAAGGTTTAAATGACAGTGATGAACGAGTGCGGGAGGTTATATCTCAGGCAGGTTTGTTTGTAGCATGTGGATACGCGATATTGATTGAGTGAATTCATGTTTTAAACAGTGTATTGTACATGTTGTTATAATCTCCGCTCTAAACTAATGTGCTGCCTCATTGCACACAACAGACCAGCTCGCACAGAACGTTCAGGAAGTGCAGACAATTATTGTCAACGCTGCCCTATGATTTATCAGCTTAAAAACAGAAAAGCTACAACATATTCCTTCTGAAGTAACTACAACCCATAGCAGAGAAACACTGCACAGACAAGGGAGTTAAACAGTCATTTAAGATAGACTTGGGCTAATAGTAGTGTTCCAGTAAACCACGTCTATTCTTCTAGTGTTGTGTAATTATTTCTCGTCTCGTTTCTGCTCAGTGGAGCGAGGAGTGGAGTGATTACTGAATGCCTGGAGCGCGGAGGAGAAATAGTGGTTGCTCACATACAGCTATAGACGGAGGCTAAGAGAAGGAAAACACAATTCATCTGTATTGTGAGAACTCGTATTGACTCACTGTGTCCCTTCCTGTACAGGGGTGTTTTATTTTTTTATGCACACAATGAGGAATTACTTTATGACTCTTTGTTCTGAGAGTGCTGTGAGAAGAAACGGGCCAAGCGTCACTCCTCTGGCTTCCTGCAGCCGCTCTCATCAAGTGCATTGACGGTGTACAGTCAGTGAACAAGCAGCACCTGGACGCTCCTTTACGGTGCTGCACAAAACTCTCTCTGGTCCTCAGCGGTGACAAACCTCCACTGGAGCTGTCGAGACCAGCAGCAGCTTTACAAAGCAGCTCATAAACGCAGGAGCCTGCTAGACCTGGCTTCTTTTCTGCACTACACTGCTGCTCTTATCATGACATTTCTCATTTGGGTCTTCTGAAGAATCAACGTAACTGTAAAGGCTACACAGAGTGTGTGTGTGTGTGTGTGTGTCAAAAGTTCAGGTGATGTAAGACCACTCTGCTCAGACAGGAAATTCCCAAAGGTGCTCCGCATCTGTGATTTAACTGCGTGTAGGTTGAGCTTTTGGGCAAATTCTTTAGAGGTCCCACCAAGTTAGTCTTGGCCAGACCCTCTGCCAGAGCCCTGAACTGAACCTTTTCACACAGAAACCTATCAAAGCATTATTATGTCATTATGACTTTGGAAACGCGCTCCTGCTCTCAGAGCTTCAAGCTGCAATGCGGTCGAATGCAAAGATTCCCCACAATACCAGCACATTTACATGAAATAAAGACCTGAATGTGTCTCCAATCCTGTCTTTGAAGTAGACAAAGTCTCTGTGGTCCTGAAGCATCAGGTCTCCAGTGTTGAAGTACACATCTCCGCTCTTAAAGACGTCCCTCAGCAGCTTCCTCTCAGACATGGCTTTATCGCCTGCGTATCCCAGGAAAGGGTTGGTGAACATCACTGGAGCCACCAGTAACCCTGCTTGCCCTGAAACCACAGCAGTCTGGGCTGAGGACATCATTACTCACTCAAAACACAGCTCAAACATTTCACATCTATTTCAGTTCATTTTCACCACTTCTCCTCATATGCAAAAGAACTACTTTTCCAAACCTGCATAAACATGACAAAAAGCAAGCTCCCTCACAGAGTTATCATTTACAGAAAGGTAACATCACTCCTAATAAAGTGATCCGGTGTCCATCTCAGAGTCACACAGCAGTATTCTAGCTAGCATGGTCAGTCGTCTGCTCTTAAAAACGAATGTATATGAAAGCAGATATGATGATGATCTCACCTTTACTCACTTTAATGCAGTGTCCCGTGTCTGTGCGTATGGGCTCATACGTGTGTGGATCACATTTTAAAAACTCAAACGGCAAATTGAGCTGAAATAAAACAGATCCACATCTCAAAGTACATTTCGCATTTCTGAATGAACTGCAATTCCTCTTTGAACCTCATTTTTTACACATTTATCAAACTCTTCATTTTATTAAACAGTTGCGTTAAAAACCCTCAAATCAAATAAAACAGACCTTATTAAAATAACTGGCTCGCCCAATCGGTCCAATTTCATCGGTGTAATTAACGAAGCCAATACTGGCCTCCGTTAAACCATAAGCTTCACGAATTTGGATTTTTCCAAAACGCCTGAGAAACTCCTTCCAAACGTCGGCTCGGAGACCACTTCCTGCGGCGAGGCGAACTTTATGAGCCACTTCCTCTGCAGTCTGTAGAAAGGAAGTGGTATGAAAATAAGCCAAACATTAACAGCAACATCTTAAACAATTTCATCAACATCAACGCAACACAAACACAATGAAATCTTATCTTTGATGAAACAATGTAAACTAGAAAAAGAATAATAATAATAATAATAATAATAGAGTACATATTTCAGCATGTAGTACAACGTTTAGTACCTTTGGTTGATTGACCAGATATCGACAGAGTTCTCCAATATACTGAAACACAGTAATCTCATACTTCACACAGTCCTTCCAAAACTGGCTGGCAGAGAACTTCCTCTTCAAAACACAGGTCGCCCCTGAAATCCAACATCAGGATTACATTCAGCCAGACTCTTCCCTGGATAACAGCAGGACTCGCAAGAGATGTTCATGTGTGTAAACACCTGTCTTACAGTATTTACAGTGCAGTAAAACAAGTCATTGTGTTGCAGCAGTGCAGTGGTGACTGTGATATCATTGTGTTGGGCTGATCGTACCGAGCTCGATGCAGCCGCCGATGCAGAGCAGTGACGCAGACATGTGATAGAGCGGCAGCGTCAGATAGACTCGGTCACAGACTCGAGCGCCACACAAGCGCAGGAAGGCCATGCACATCACCGCTTTGATGTGACTGATCCGAGCAGCCTTCGGCAGCCCTGAGGAACGAAGAAATAAACAACAGAACGGCCTGCTGCACGATGAAGAGCTGAAGCTGTAACAGTTAGAGGTCACATGAAGAGCTACAGCTCAGAACGACTCACAATAGAATAGACATATAGGAGACAACGTGTGAAGATGCAATGTACAACACAATACAAAATACGACATACACAACACTGCACTGACAGATAAAAACTGTATTACTAACAGGCTGGAGATGATGCTGATGTGTATGTAAACAAGGGCCAAAAGCACACCGGAGAACTAATATGACTACTCAGTGAAACACTTTTCATATAAAGTAGTGAAACCTTTAATAAATAAATAAATAAATTAATAATTAAAGTAGTGAAATCTTTAATAAGACCTTTAAATGCAGCATGTGAACAAATAATTGACATTTGATCAAACTAATAACTGCATCAGCTTTTTTTAAGTGTGCTTTTCCAATATTACACACAATGTTCAGGCATTCGTTTACTGAAGTGTTTTCCTTGATTTCTGTTCTCATTCCTTTCGTTCATTTGATAATGACTGCATGTTTCGTGATAGCTGTGCATGAGTTCCTGCTACATCCAGAGTCCTGTAGAGTGTGAGATATGACCAGCTCCTTACAAAAGAGGAACTCATACACAACTGCTACAAAGGTGCAATCATGCAAGCATCATCCCCAGCATTGACCGTTAGTTTAACAGCTGCTAGAGTAACCCCTCCGGTCCTAAGGTCATCACCCCAGCGTCTGCTCTACGAGATGATGAAGCTGCTGTGCTGTACCTGTGGTGCCAGAGGTGAAGATAAACAGGAAGTTGTTCATGAGGTTGGGCTGAGGGCCGTCAGTCTCGGGCTTCTCTGGAGAGGCTGACTCCAGCTTGTCCAGCAGCGTCCCGACGCTCTGGTGTGAGGAGCTCTCTGCTGCCACCCAAACCTCAAGCCCAGCGTCCGTCAGCGCCAGCAGCACCTCTTCCACACACCTGATCAAGTCTACAAACAGGAGTCAAACGCTTTTCCTTTCAGATGAACAAACAGCATGACTATAGATGGGATACAGTTGTGCTCATAAGTTTACACACCCCTTGCAGAATATGCTAAATGTTCATAATTTTAACAAAATAAGAGGGATCGTGAAAATTGCATGTTATTTTTTTTATTTAGTACTGTCCTGAAGAAGCTATTTCACATAACGGATGTTTATATATACTCCACAAGCCAAAATAACAACTGAATTTATAAAAATGACCCCAATCAAAAGTTTACATACTCTTGAATATTAATACTGTGTTGTTTCCTGGATGATCCATCACTGTTTTTATGTTTTGTGATGGTTGATCATGTTGGTTCAGGTTGGATAGTTGCTGGTCCTGAACAGTTAAAAATCCCCCAGCTCCTACACATTCTTCGGTTTTCCAGCATCTTCTGCAGATCTGAACCCTTTTCAGCAGTGACTGCATGATTTTGAGATCCATCTTTTCACTCGGAGGACGATCGAGGGACTCATACACGGCTATCACAAAAGATCAAAACATGTTCTGATGCTCCAGAAGGCCACACAGAGCATTAAGAGCCTTTTTGAATTGGGTGATCAGGGTAAATTGTCCTTATTTTGTCTTCTGGGAAAAATATGTTTTATGTAGCTTCTGAAGTGCAGCACTAAATGAAAAAATATGATCTTTAAACAAAATAAGAAAAATTGACACATCATCATCATCCTGTTCAAAAGTTTACACCCCCGGCTCTTAATGCATTGTGTGGCCTTCTTGAGCATCAGAACATGTTTTCACCTTTTGCAGTAGTTATGTATGAGTCTCTCAGTTGTCCTCAGTTTGAAAAGATGGATCTCAAAATCATGCAGTCACTGCTGGAAAAAGTTCAGATCTGCAGAAGATGCTGGAAAACCTGAGAATGAGCAGAAGCTGGAGGATTTCTCTGAAGAACAGCAGGCAGTTGAACTGCTCAGGACCAACAAAGGACTCATGAACAACTATCACAAAACATAAAAACAGTGATGGATCATCCAGGAAATGACACAGTATTAATATTCAAGAGTATGTAAACTTTTGATTGGGGTCATTTTTATAAATTCAGTTATTACGTTGGCTTGTGGAGTATATATAAACATCCATTATGTGAAATAGCTTCTTCAAAACAGTACTAAATAAAAAAATAACATGCAATTTTCACGATCCCTCTTATTTTGTTAAAATTATGAACATTTTGCATATTCTGCAAGGGGTGTGTAAACTTATGAGCACAACTGTATGTTTGAAAGTAAATGATGTCAATATGGTAATATATTAAAAGAACTTAACATAACTATACAGAACATTCTGATCTGATTTGTTGCCATTTAAGAAGCTCTTATTAAAGCATGTTGATTGCTGCAGGCAAACTTGCCAATCTAGCACTCATATTCTCACAAATTAAATAATCAAACGTTAACTATGATAAATTCACATTTTAACCTGAATTAATCATTGAGGATGTGCCTGTTACCCATGCAGTATCCTGTGACAGAACTGAAGAAAATTCAGCTTCCAAAGACGGTTTATCCACTGAACTCAGCAGTCCTTGTGAATGTTTTGACTCAAGCTTACTAATTAGTGTGTATGTGTGATTAAATATATAAACACACACACACACACACATGTATATCCTATAGACTTGATGGAATGTTCGGGGTCATAACTGGGTCTGTGAATTCATAACTTTTGTAATTCAGACCAGCCTTCAAACATCAAATCTCTCTTGAAACTGTCAAATTCAAAAAGAGAAAGTTCAGTTTTTATTTTGATTTGTAACAGTGCTCAGTTTGTCACATCAGCAGTGAAACGTTTCTCGTGACGGAATTTGTTGCGTGTAAAAGTTGTTGGTAAACTGAGTTTTCAAAGCATGCAATAAACAGCAAGGGCAGTATAAGCAACCAAAACATACATAATCACGTAATATCTTTACACGTGAAGGACAGTGACAAAGTGTGTAAAGGCATTCTGTGCTTCACCACTCACTCACTCACACACACACTCTCACTCACTCACTCTCACACACACACTCTCACTCACACACACACTCACTCACTCACTCTCACACACACTCACTCACACTCTCACACACACTCACTCACACACACACACACACACTCACACACACTCACTCACTCACACACACTCACTCTCACACACACTCACTCTCACACACACTCACTCTCACACACACTCACTCTCACACACACTCACTCTCACACACACTCACTCTCACACACACTCACTCTCACACACACTCACTCTCACACACACTCACTCTCACACACACTCACTCTCACACACACTCACTCTCACACACACTCACTCTCACACACACTCACTCTCACACACACTCACTCTCACACACACTCACTCTCACACACACTCACTCTCACACACACTCACTCTCACACACACTCACTCTCACACACACTCACTCTCACACACACTCACTCTCACACACACTCACTCTCACACACACTCACTCTCACACACACTCACTCTCACACACACTCACTCTCACACACACTCACTCTCACACACACTCACTCTCACACACACTCACTCTCACACACACTCACTCTCACACACACTCACTCTCACACACACTCACTCTCACACACACTCACTCTCACACACACTCACTCTCACACACACTCACTCTCACACACACTCACTCTCACACACACTCACTCTCACACACACTCACTCTCACACACACTCACTCTCACACACACTCACTCTCACACACACTCACTCTCACACACACTCACTCTCACACACACTCACTCTCACACACACTCACTCTCACACACACTCACTCTCACACACACTCACTCTCACACACACTCACTCTCACACACACTCACTCTCACACACACTCACTCTCACACACACTCACTCTCACACACACTCACTCTCACACACACTCACTCTCACACACACTCACTCTCACACACACTCACTCTCACACACACTCACTCTCACACACACTCACTCTCACACACACTCACTCTCACACACACTCACTCTCACACACACTCACTCTCACACACACTCACTCTCACACACACTCACTCTCACACACACTCACTCTCACACACACTCACTCTCACACACACTCACTCTCACACACACTCACTCTCACACACACTCACTCTCACACACACTCACTCTCACACACACTCACTCTCACACACACTCACTCTCACACACACTCACTCTCACACACACTCACTCTCACACACACTCACTCTCACACACACTCACTCTCACACACACTCACTCTCACACACACTCACTCTCACACACACTCACTCTCACACACACTCACTCTCACACACACTCACTCTCACACACACTCACTCTCACACACACTCACTCTCACACACACTCACTCTCACACACACTCACTCTCACACACACTCACTCTCACACACACTCACTCTCACACACACTCACTCTCACACACACTCACTCTCACACACACTCACTCTCACACACACTCACTCTCACACACACTCACTCTCACACACACTCACTCTCACACACACTCACTCTCACACACACTCACTCTCACACACACTCACTCTCACACACACTCACTCTCACACACACTCACTCTCACACACACTCACTCTCACACACACTCACTCTCACACACACTCACTCTCACACACACTCACTCTCACACACACTCACTCTCACACACACTCACTCTCACACACACTCACTCTCACACACACTCACTCTCACACACACTCACTCTCACACACACTCACTCTCACACACACTCACTCTCACACACACTCACTCTCACACACACTCACTCTCACACACACTCACTCTCACACACACTCACTCTCACACACACTCACTCTCACACACACTCACTCTCACACACACTCACTCTCACACACACTCACTCTCACACACACTCACTCTCACACACACTCACTCTCACACACACTCACTCTCACACACACTCACTCTCACACACACTCACTCTCACACACACTCACTCTCACACACACTCACTCTCACACACACTCACTCTCACACACACTCACTCTCACACACACTCACTCTCACACACACTCACTCTCACACACACTCACTCTCACACACACTCACTCTCACACACACTCACTCTCACACACACTCACTCTCACACACACTCACTCTCACACACACTCACTCTCACACACACTCACTCTCACACACACTCACTCTCACACACACTCACTCTCACACACACTCACTCTCACACACACTCACTCTCACACACACTCACTCTCACACACACTCACTCTCACACACACTCACTCTCACACACACTCACTCTCACACACACTCACTCTCACACACACTCACTCTCACACACACTCACTCTCACACACACTCACTCTCACACACACTCACTCTCACACACACTCACTCTCACACACACTCACTCTCACACACACTCACTCTCACACACACTCACTCTCACACACACTCACTCTCACACACACTCACTCTCACACACACTCACTCTCACACACACTCACTCTCACACACACTCACTCTCACACACACTCACTCTCACACACACTCACTCTCACACACACTCACTCTCACACACACTCACTCTCACACACACTCACTCTCACACACACTCACTCTCACACACACTCACTCTCACACACACTCACTCTCACACACACTCACTCTCACACACACTCTCACACACACTCACTCCATGTTTAGCTTGAAGAGAAGCTGCAGAGACTGAGGGCAATCTCTCCTACACTTCATATGTAGACTGCAGATGTGTAACGTGTCGCCACATGCACCTCTGTACGTGTTCAGAGCTCGCGAGCTACTATACCTGCGCGTAGCGTAGCTTACCTGAGCCGACGACGAGCGCTTTAGCTCCACAGCTGTGCAGACAGTGCCGCAGCGACTGAGATTTGATGTTGAAGTTGAGGAACGCGACCTCGCAGCCCAGTTTACAGAGTCCGAGCCAGACGCAGATGAAGTCCGCCTCGTTGTTCATCAGCAGCGCCACGACATCGCCGTGTTTCAGACCGCAGTGCGACTTCAACACGTTTGCGAATCTGTTACTCCGCGCATCCACGGCCCTGTAAGTGAGGGTCTGCTCTTCGAACACTATGAAGGGTTTCTCTGGGATGTTTCTGGCTTGGAGCTCAAAGCACTGGAGATATGTGACAACTCCGCGCTTCATCCTCGCCATCATCGCGCTCCCCACGCGCCGAACTCTCGCGTAGTACATCAAGTCGTCCCAAAAGTAGGGGTAAAACTTCCTCTGAATGAGCAGAAGAGTGACCATCCCGACGGCCAGAGTGCTGATGGCCCAGCTCATCGTGACGGGTTGTCGTGTAACTCTCACACTGATGAGAAGAACTGCTTGTGTTGAGCTGCAGCAATCTTCAGCCCATATTTAAATACCCTCAGACGCTACTGCGCATGCGCAAGCCTGGCTGCTCCACCTCATATCATCGAGCCGATCGTTAGCTCGTTCTCCTGAAACACATACTTACAGAGATCACCAGAAAGCATACAAGCTTTGCTTTTAAGTCCAAACCGCTCATAACCCAGTAAAGCTGTCTCTTATGCTCAGAAGGGCTGTCCAAGACTCTAACCTACTGACACACATATACAAATACTCTCACTGTGTAAATTACTTTAGATGATTTTTGATTAATTCATGATGAAATGAGTAAATCCTCCCACACTGCACCAGGATGCTCTCATTAATATAAAACATGTTGTTTGTCTTATGCGATTAGAAAAGTATGACAATAAACACACAATTGTATTGCCCATAAGCGCACTGTTAATGTTTTACGACTAAGTAATACTTTTAACACATATTTATTATATAAGTTACACTTAGCATTCATTTTATTATGCTATCAAATTTGTTCAGTGCATAAAACAATTTTGCTGCTTCATGTTTTTGTGGAAACGGTGGCACATGTTATTTTTCAGGATTCATAGATGAATAGAAAGTTCAAAACAACAGCATTTATTAGAAATATTTAGTAACATTACACTTGTCTTTACTGTCAGTTTTGATCAATTTCAGTTTTGTTTTTAACTTACCCCCAAACTTGACTCAAGTCAAAGCCTCCCGGCTTTCATCCAAATGATCTTTATGTTAGGGGTTTGGAAGACATTTTCATTCTGGGCTGAGTAGCCCTTTAACATCTATCCCCTGTGCTGCGTGTGTTCCTGCCCCGTACGTCTTTATCTGGATCATAAAGACTGCTCCTGGTTCCTTCCCCCAGCCTAGCCAGTCCTCAGCCAGCTTCAAGAATCAGCTCAAACACATCTCCCAGCTACTAGAGCCTCTGACACTATAGCATGCTCTGTTCTTTTTCTATTCTATCTTCTTGTTTTCTTTTTATTTATTATAAAGCCCTTGCTGCGTGTGCTGTGTTAAGCTAACTGAGACTTGTCACAGCACTTAAGATCATTGCTCTTTTGTTGGTTTTGATTGCTTCTATTGTCCTCATTTCGATAAAAGCATCTGCTAAATGACTAAATGTAATAATATTTCACAATATTACTATTTTACTGCATTTATGATCAAATTAATGCAGTCTTGCCGAGCAGAAGAGACTTCTTACAAAAACAATCTTTTGAACAAACTTTTGGCTATTATTATCTTTTGGTTGTCTTGTATGGATCAGGATTTTTAACATCTTGGTGATGATGTTCATAAATATCATAAATGGGTATCAACAACTGGCTTCTGGGTTTATTACCATTAACGCATGTGAGTATTTAGCTGTCAGAATAACAAGTGAAAAGCAGTGCAGAGATAATGAAGACCCACATGATGGCGCTAAACCTCAAGAGGACTATTACAGCACGCTCTCAATACTGACAGATTCCTCATCAGTGGGGCTTCAAATTCATCTCTAATTATTATATAATGTATGAATTGTATATGGATATAGTCATGAAATCTATATGAATATACTTAGCTTATCAGGCAGTACAGGAATGACTGTTTTCATGTTTTAGATCTCTTACAGTTAGTCGAAATGTGCACAAAATACTTAGGCGTACCGTAGCTCTGCGGAGACTTCCACACGGAGCCATTGTCTTTCTCTGAATGAGTGAGTGAACGGCTCACTGTTGCATTCACAGCATCACACTGTCATTTGCATGTTAACAATCTGCAGTTCCTTGGGCCAGTGTAACACAAAACCCATTTGGATGTGAACAAAACGTCCTACATAAAGGCCTGAATGATCCGCAGCAGCACACAGAGCCTCGGTCAGAGACAGAGTCTTCACCGGACACGTGACAGATAAGCGCTCGGTGGGTCAGCGGCGTCAGAAGCAGCACCTGGAGTAAGGCTGGTAACACGGGCAGAGCTGTAAGCTCGGAGTCCTAGGATCCGTTCAGTTTTCACTCTTCCTCACACAGCCTTATATGAGTGCAGAATTTATCAAGAAGAAAAAACTCATTTTGAGGTAAGAATGTACATTTTTTAACCAAAATTATATTTTGTTTAGTGCAACGTTTGCAAATAAAATCATTTAACTTCAATTAGATTAAATTCTAGTTTCTCAGGCAAAACGTGATGCAGTATGTTAATGTGGCTAGTTAAACACTGGCTGACACACACAACCATCCCATGACTCACATACAACTGAGATCAGTTTCTCTTGAATCTTTTCTCAGGATGCCTCGACAGATAGAGTGTACTGTGCTCTCTAATGCTGGAACCCTTGGTAAATATGAGCAAAGGTGGCTGTGAAAATAAATCTGCATTGTTGATCCTTTTGATCTTTCACTCAAAAAATTCACAAAATGCTAACCCATCACTGAAGTAAAACAATGGAAAGTGGAGGGACAATCTCATTACGAAATAAATGTTTTTCTCTAGTTCAAATTGGCCACAGAAGTTTGGAGAACACCTGACAAGAGTTCAGAGAGCATTCCTTCATCCAGAATCTCTCCAGATCCTTCAGAGTCCCAGCTGCATGCTGGTGCTTCTCCTCTTCAGCTCACCACACACACTTTCTATAGGGGTCCATGGCGCAAGCTTCATTTTGTGCTCAGTGACACATTACTGTGTTGATTCTGATGTTTGTTTTGGATCAGTGTCCCGATGGAAGATCCAACCACAGCCCATTATAAGATTTCTAACACAGGCAGCCAGGTTTAGATTTTGTATCTGTTGGTATTTGACAGAATCCATGACGCCATGCATCTGAGACGTCCAGCAGGATATTTAACTGTGGGCATGGGCTACTTTTTATCCCTGTTTGCACCAAAGCCATCTGGTGGGTTTGCAGTCAAAACACTCTTTATTTAGTTTCATCTGGATGTTTGACCCCATCTCTGCAGTTCTGCAGCTGTGATCCTTGGAGTCTTAGCCCACTCAAACTCTCCTCCTCACCGTGCATCAGCACGATATAGACACACGTTTTTAAATCTTACCTTAAAACTCATTTTTTAGGGTAGCTTTTACTTGATTTTTTGAATGCATCTTCTTTTCTTGCTTATTTTATCATCTTTATATGGTGTATTTTGTTGTTTTACTTGTTAAAGCGTTTCAGATGTAACATTAAAAGGCACTGTAGAAAATAAAGATTATTATTATTATTAATTTGTCATTTCTACTGGAGAGAAAACAGATAAAAAGGAAGTGAAGGCTAAAATATCCAGTTGTTTAGAGTTAAACTGAGACCAAACCTTCAGTGCCCCAAAAAATCACTACATCAGGGCAAACATCTAAACTGAACACCTTAGACATAACTGTAAAATAATTAACCCAGTAGTTCTGCAACATAGGACAGGTAAAAAACATACGCGTCAAATTACACTGAGACGCTGGCATCTGTCACATCTGCTTCTTCTACATGAGGAAAAGTTTCAGATAACCTGGCATTTGAGAAATGAATTCTGTGAAAAACTTTCAATTGTATCAGGCTCAGACGAGCACATATTTTACTAGAACGTGTATTCTGTCCAGCACGCCCAACCACCATTCCTCTTCAAAACGTACTCCCAACTCACTCTCCCATGCACAATCATCCAAGCCTAACTCTGCCCATACCTGCGGTGGAGGGTTCAGCGGGAAATAAAGTAGCAGAGCAAAGTCTAATCAAAACAAAACAACAATCAGAAGAGCTGCAAACAGTGCCATCTCATCAGTAAGAGATGGAGGAACCATATGAGAGTGTAAAGTGTCGTGTGAACGGGCAGCAGATCTGAAGTGTAGACACATCTCCTGTCCACCGGTGCAGCAGGGACTGGCGCTCTCTCTCTGCAGCACTTCCGGTGGCTTCCCCAGATGCACGGCAGCTGCCACGCTCTTTCTCGCCGGTTCTGCTGTTTGCTCGGTAAAACTACACTGTACTCAGTGGCGTGCGGGTTTTTTTTTGTTGTTGTTTTTTTTACAC
>NW_015661951.1:206101-206597 GCF_001515625.1 Sinocyclocheilus rhinocerous | reverse complement strand
CTGTTGTTTTTAAATAAAAGATTTGATGATGCATATTATATACCAGCAAGCAGATACGATCAGAATGTGAACCCAATAAGCTAAATTGCATAAGCATTTTCCCATAAAGAACATACACACACATAAGTGCCAGCTGCTGCTAGCAATGCTGTATATACGCACACACACACACATTTATTTAATATAACACTTTAGTTATTAACTACTTGCTTGCATATTACTATATTAGCCGTTTATTAGTACTCATAAAGCACATACTAGTGCATTATTATGCGTGACCGTATTCTACAGCTTACCCTATACCTGAACAGTAATTAATAGTTTATTTAGGCAAACGTCAATAGTTAAGTTAATAGTGAGAATTGGACCCAAAACTAAAGTGTGACCATATATATATGTGTGTGTGTGTGTGTATGTGTATATATATATACAGTGGGTACGGAAAGTATTCAGACCCCCTTAAATTTTTCACTCTTTGTTATATTGCAGCCATTTG
>NW_015661951.1:182469-204744 GCF_001515625.1 Sinocyclocheilus rhinocerous | reverse complement strand
TATATATATTAAAATAATCATGAGACCATTTTAATTGAGACACTTAAGTTTTTATTGATTGTTTTATGTATGATCCTGAAGGATGACTCATTCTTCCTCAAATCTGGCGAAGATTTTGTACTTTGCTTTATGATCCATTTCTGTGCAGAACACCTCATAATCTTTTTGTTTCCCAAATACAGAAGTGAAGAGTTCGGCTGGAGAACTTTCGCCATATTCACCCGTCCAGCTCTGCTATTAGTTGCTTGTTTTCCATTGAAAGAACAATGGGACATAGTATTTCTCCATCCAGTTTCTCCTGCTACAGCAGTCCGCTGCAGTCCCGGCGTCTCTCAGAAGAAGCAGTTCCTGCAGAAGTATTTCATGTGTACTGATGTTAATGCTTCAGACCCATTTCTGTGCAGAACACCTCATAATCTTTTTGTTTCCCAAATACAAAAGTGAACAGTTCGGCTGGAGAACTTTCGTCATATTCACCCATCCAGCTCTGCAATTTGCATTGGGATGCAATTTGTTGCTCCTTTTCCATTGAAAGAACAATGGGAAATTGTATTTTTCCATCCCAGTTTCTCTTGCTACACCAGTCAGCTGCAGTCCTGGCGTCTCTCAGAAGAAGGATTTCCTGCAGTAAATAACAAATATGGTCAAATTATTTCATGTATACTGATGTTAATGCTTCAAACGTGTAGAGTACATAAAGCTGTTACAACATTTTTAAGAAATATATGATCTTTTGTTATAATGTATGCTGTCTATCAGTTCTTGTGTCATTGAAGACCTTAATGGATCTTAATCAAATCCAGGTCCTTCAGAATTAATTCATTGAACTGTTATGTATCATTTATCAGGAATCCCACAGATATTTGCCAGATATTTTATATTACAAAAATGTTATTTCATTCACGTACCATGTTTATATTATTCTCCATTTTTATTCTTTTTGATGACACATGAAAATGATGTAAAATGCATGTAAAATAATCAGCAAAAACATCCCAAGCAAAGTCTCAAGGATCATTATTTAAGATGAATTAATTGTTGATGTGTGAATGGGTTATAGGCTTCCCTCATTTAGGTGTTGCCTCTGAATGACTCAAGTGAGGTTAGTTTGTGGAGGGTGGGGGGCTGTTGTTAAAAATGTGTTACCTCTTCTGTGCTCTCTGTGTCCTCACCTGTTCTGATCTCTGCAACACTGGGGAAAGAAAAGAAAATCGGTACCTAATTCCAACGGCATCAGCTTGACATGGATTCCTAATGTCCTGACAGGAGGAATGTGTTTAGAGATGCTATACAAAGAGTAAGTATGAACACACACACTGAAAAAACATCCTCTACCTTTTCTTTCCTTCGATAGATGTGCACTTCAGAAGCACAGATTCGGCCATATATCGTTTGCAACCAATAAATCAGAACCTAAGAAACGTACAGTATTCATTTTAATGTGACAAACAGACAACTTTAAAAATATTTAAGGTTTCAGTTTAATCTTTTCAATGAAGTTGCTACTTATACTGAAGTACTGCAGTTAGGAAGCCAACAATTACAGAAGAAGTGTGAAGTCATGCTTCTGTTTTATTGTACTACGTATATAATCTCTGATTGTTATATTGACACCCGTAGCTTTAGAGGCCTCAAAGCCAAAGAAAATATGGTCAAATATTTGGTGTATATACTGTTACAATTAATGTCTCAAACTTGAAGAGCATTTACAGTACATACATAAATTATCTTTTCTAACATTAAATGCTAGTTATACAATTGTAATAAAAAACATTTCATTTCTTGGTGATCCCACATTTTCCCATTTTCATTTTTGTAGCTATTACAGATATTCTATACTTAATTGAACTGTCCAATTTCCATTCATCACTTTATTAATTTGAATGATGAATGTAAAATAACCTGCCAAAATGTACATAACCTCAAAGCCGCAACCTCCGCAAGGATCATAATTGCAGATGAATGGATTTCTGATGTTTGTGTTGTACGGCTTCTGCCATCAGTCTCTTTAGAAAAAACAACTGGATGAGAAAGTTATCGATATTACAAAAATGTGTGTGTGTGTGTGTGTGTGTATATATGTGTGTGTGTGTGTGTGCATATATGTGTGTATATATGCACACGGAAGCTTTTTCGCTTCCGGCTTCGCTACTGTATAACATTTCTGTCCCCCTCACTTCTGAAATGATGGCTACGCCGCTGTATATAGTAAACACAGTGTAGTTTTACCGAGCAAACAGCAGAACCGGAGAGAAAGACCTTGAATACATCAAGTCCGCTAAAAGATTGAACTCTAGGCAGGCTCGGTGGGCTCTTTTTTTCGGCCGATTCGATTTTTCCATTTCTTACCGTCCTGGTTCTAAGAACATCAAACCGGATGCGTTATCCCACATTTTTGATCATTCGGAGCGCCCGTCCCTGCCCGACCCCATTGTGCCTAGGAAACTTTTTATTGCTGCGGTCACATGGGAGATCGAGTCAAAGGTCCGCACGGCCTCTCAAGGGGTAACGCCCCCGTCCGGGTGCCCGCCGAGCCGGTTGTTTGTGCCAGAGTCCGTAAGGTCCGACGTTATCCGATGGGCTCATTCTTCCAAGGTAGCCTGTCATCCTGGGGTGAGTCGTACCATGTTTCTTGTTAAACAACGGTTCTGGTGGTCAGGTATGGCTCGGGACATTAGTTTATTTGTTTTGGCCTGCTCAGTCTGCGCTGTTTCTAAGTCTTCCAATCGCCCCCCCGCTGGGCTTCTTCAGCCGCTGTTGGTTCCTTCGAGACCCTGGTCCCATGTTTCGTTAGATTTTGTCTCGGGTCTCCCCCCTTCTCAGGGGAACACGGTGGTTTTGACCGTGGTGGACCGATTCTCGAAGGCGACTCATTTCATTCCTCTGCCTAAATTACCCTCAGCCAGAGAGACAGCAGTTGCTGTCATAGACCACGTTTTTCGTTTACATGGCCTCCCGGTAGACGTGGTCTCTGACAGGGGGCCCCAGTTTGTGTCCAAATTTTGGGCAAACAGCAGAACCGGAGAGAAAGACCGTGGCAGCTGCCAGAAACGACTCGTGGCAGCTGGGGAAGCCACCAGAAGTGGCTCTGCGACCTGCCGCTGCCAGGATTTGCGCTCGCTCTCTCTCCACCGGTGTGCAGTGGACGACCTAAGCCTAATGTTAACGTGTGAATATTTACCGACCAATAGCAAAACATAAAATTGGGTAAAGAAAGCCCACCACTCAGTTGACATCTATGAAGTAATGCTTTCTAAATTCTGGGAGCTTTACTACCCCACGAAAAATGAGTAACTATCTGATTGATAGATTAAAAAAAATTCTTAGGAAGAAACACATTGAAAAACAAAGAGAAACTTTGCAAAAACATTCATATTCAGAACACTGACACGACCAATCAATGATAAGCTAAACTGCTCCATCAGACTAAAGGTGATGATCCACGAGCAGTGGGTAGGGTTACAGACACAGGGTTAACCCACGACCGATCTAAAGTACCCGGATCCATCTGCTGCCCGTTCTCAGTGGGAACGTGCCCAAGCATCATCACCTTTAGTCTGTTCCAACAAAGGGAGGACATTTGCAGCTAAAGAGAGGGTAAAGATCTAGTAATATTGATGCCAAGGTATCTGCATCCCATTTTACTTAATTTAACTGGAACAGACCCATAGCAGCGCATTAACAGGGAAACACTCACTTTTGTGAAGATTCATTTTATAATCAGAGAACGAGCCAAATCTTTCTAATATGGATTTCTTAATTTGAATGCACCAGGCCATGAAGGAGAGGACCTCAGATCTATCGACAGCGGTTCTATGACCAATGCAAACAGCAAAAGGGAAAGCCATTTTTAAAGTAAATTGCCTGGTGAGGGGTCGATTGTAACAAAGGCACTCTGTGTATCTGACATCAGCTCACGAGGGCTGTGTGAAGCGGTTTAAACTGGTGCAGTTTGTTGTGAACAAATGTGGCTACTTTGTATAAAAGTTTGAACACTCTATCTCAAAAATTCAGTGAGTCACAGACGCTGAAGCAAAAAGTGTTACAGCCATCCCCAGTCCGCTCAGACATGGGGTTACTTTAATCAAACATTGAACACAACTCTAAAAGGTCCCATCCGTTCAGCCTGAGACACTGGGATCGGCCCAGCATTCCCACCAGCCCTACACAGGGGGAGACCAGGGATGGCCATGACAGGCTCAGATGTAACACTTCCAGTGTCACAAAGAAGCAACAAGTTACAAATCCCCTGACTGATGTCACGCATGCTGTTATTGCACATGTGAGGGGTAGAGCCCTGTGGCAGACACGGCAGATTTTGGAGGGGAAAAACTAATTTTGAGGGAAGAAAGTAATTTTATTTTTGTGATGACAGTGCCTGCTTTGTAGTTAATTACACAGTGTAATCTGACCCCATCTATTAATTGTAACATCTTCCGTTAAGGCTGAGCGTTACAAGCTCCTCAAAGTTAACCTGTGTAGATAGTTAGTGCTAATGTTTTGGCTGTTATCTGTACGGTGAGCTAGTTCATGGCTACTCTGGGTTAGTTGTAACATCAATGAAACATGCTTTCTTTGAATTTCAGTAGATCTGGGAAGAGAAAGACAAACCGAGGCGGTGTCTCTCAATGTTCAAGTGTTCAAGTTCAATTTTATTTTGGCCAATCACTTTGACTGACAGTAGCAAACATGCTTACACACACATTTGTTGAGAAGTCAGTGTTGAATGAAACGCTTTCAAAATCCACTTTTTGGTCATAATCCTAATTTCACAGTGTTCCCAGGGTATGGGGCGAACTGTAACATTTCACTCCTGGTGTTTGAAACGAAACCGTGCGTGTTCAGTTTGTTCTGCAAAGATAACAGTGAGGTCATTTCATAGCAGACACTTGTAACTAGTTGGAGTCACATTTTGAACTCTCTGGCTCGAAAGAACTCCAAGATACAGACAGAAATGTCAAAGCTGTTACAACCCTCCCGGTGTGCAGGGTGGATGAGAAACTCAACAAGCATAGCAGCTCAGAGTGCTTTAGCCATCTCTTACCAATCATGGCTTGTTTATGAACTTCTTCAAAAAGCCATGATTGAAACCAAACTTCCTAAACAACTCTCACTCACCTGCTTACTTATGTAGAAGTTTACCATTTCATGATACCTGATTCCTCCCAAAAGCATTTATCCGACATGCAATGAATCTACTATAACTTATCTCTATTAAAAAGAATAAAATGTGAAGACCCACAGCTGCTAAAAGCACTATACTAATACTTGCGTGCTGTTTGTGAGATGCAAATGTGACTACACGCACAGCTTCAGATAGCAGCGTCATGCATTTGATTACAGAAGCAGCTCGTGCTCTGAACTGAACGCGCGCATTCCACAAACATCCGAGCGCTCGCTCTCTTGTGGGCGTGGTGCTACCAATGCGCCACGCCCTGTTACTATGGTAACTCCTATCACAGACAATAAACTGGATAAACAGGGCCGAGCGCGTGGCTCTGGCGACACGCCCACCAACGAGGGCGGTTGTACAACAACAGTCACGTGACACACGGAAGGTTGCATAAATGAGGATGACAGCGCCAGCCGTCAAACAGCCCAGAGTCAGAGTCAGAGTCAGAGACAGAGACAGAGTCAGAGTCAGAGACAGAGTCAGAGTCAGAGACAGAGTCAGAGTCAGAGTCAGAGTCAGAGTCAGAGACAGAGTCAGAGTCAGAGTCAGAGTCAGAGATGCTGTCGTGGATCGCGGCGCTGCTGTCGTGGATCCTCTCCGCGCACCTCGCGCAGCGCCTGTGTTTCCCGCACTTCTGGAAAGACGCGCTGTTTCTAATGAGAGTCATCCGATACGGAGCGCGGCTGGAGATCTACAGAAGAAGCTCGCGGGTCGTGACGGTCGTGGACAGGTTTGTTCAGCAAGCCCAGCGGATTCCCGACAAAGCCTTCCTGATTTATGAAGGAGTGGCGTACACCTACGGAGAGCTCGAGCAGCGCAGCAACAGAGTCGCGCGCGTCTTTCGAGACGCGGTGAAAGAAGGAGACACGGTGGCGCTCCTCATGAGCAACGAGCCCGACTTCCTCTCGGTGTGGTTCGGCTTCTGCAAGCTGGGCTGCGCGGTGGCGTTCCTCAACACCAACATCAGGTCCAGGTCCCTGCTGCACTGCTTCAGCTGCTGCGGGGCCGAGCTGCTGGTGGTCGGAGCAGGTAAGGCGAGTCCTGACGCCTGCACCCGGCGCATCTGTAAACGAGCGACAGAGCTAGCCTGCGTCCAGCTCGGGATATAACAAGGCATAAACTGGCTGTGTTGCTTCATGTAATTGGTAAATAACATTTGAGAGCAGCGGCACCAGCGCCACAAGCTCTGCAAGTTACTATTGTTTTGCTTTAATACGTGCAGTTACTAATAATATTACACGTTTATTTCTTTGGGTAATACACGTTTGACAGTAAAGCACCGAGCTTGAGTTGGGAAGCAAATAAAACTTACTTTTATTAACAAAACCTAAGTTTTAAATGGAAAATTAACCTATTCTACTCTTATTAAATGTACCATTATTCTTCTATGGTGTTATACGGAGCTGACTGATGACTTCAGTGATTATAAAAGAAACACCCGGCTTAAACCTAGTCCCCGTCTAAACTGTAAGTCTGAGCTGTTTCAACTGAAAGAAACCTGCACTGGTTGATCTTGAAAAATGTCAGTGCCCTTGTTTTGTCTCAAGATGCACACCATTAATGCTTTTTTCAAAGGCATGTTTATAAATTACTTTAAAATGCTAATTGAACTATGGCCTAGTCCTGGCTTAAGCTAAGCCCCGTCTGTGAAACCGGGCCTCTATGTGTGATTCTGTTGCAGATTTAAAATATAAAAAAATAAGGCTTTTTGTGACTTTTCTTACTTCATACACAAAAAAGTGCAACATTTTTGATTTCTTGATGATTTGATTTCACGATTTTATCATTTCAAAATATAAAGCAAAACGTAGAAATGAGTGACTAATAAGCCAACAAGTGCTCCTCTGCTGCCATCTACTGGTTATGTAATTCGATGTGTGTTTTAATTTTATTTTAATAAGTGTTTGTTTACCACAAAGTATATCATTTAGAGCTGTAAAGTGCTGGAAATAGTTGCGCAAAATACTTGAACGTCACTGAAAAGTGCTTGAATTTGTCTCTGGTTCCCGAGTAAACCTGTTCTGAGCTGATAAACCGTCCACGCTGCGCAGCTCAAACCAATGGTCTGGAGCCCGGTCAGACATAAACGCATGAACAAAACCACAGATTTAAGAATAGCAACAATAATAATCTCCCAGTCTCAGTTTGAAGCTGAAAGAAGAGCCGTCATCGCTCCCATAAAGCAGTTATCTATATGAACCACATTACACTGCTTACCTGTCTGCAGGTGCTGATTGAAGCAGGTCAAAGTCAGAAGTTGCCGAAACATCTTTCAGGAAGAAAAAAAAAAGGAAAACTTTTAGTAGACAAAATTAAAACAGGTTTGAAGGTTGTAAATCTCACTTCCGCATCAAATTCAATCTGTTGTATCCACAGAAACAAGCTGAAAAGCAAATTTTTTTCTGTGGTTACATCAGTTATAATGTTTTCTGGCACATGAAATAACACATGGACCTGAACGTTGCTTCTTTTTGAGTATACTATTTAAAGGTATAAAGTAAGTAAACAAAGGTAAAGCATTAACTCTAAATAGGTAGGTGTTTATCATCTGTAATAGTGCTGTTGTTGCAGATCTTCTGGAGACGTTAGAGGACATTCTTCCCAGTCTCCAGGAGGACGGGATCACAGTGTGGTGTATGACTCGGGAGAGCCCTCGTCCCGGCGTGCACAGCCTGCTGGATCAGATGGAGGAGGCTTCGCAGGAGCCCGTCGCAGCTGAGCGCCGCTCCGTCCGCTGCCTCCGAAGCCCCACGCTCTACATCTTCACCTCCGGGACGACCGGTATGTGCAGTCTCTGTTCCTCTCGGTGTGTCAGGGGAACCCACAGACCTGGAGGAACCGCTGCTGGAGGGCCCCTGGTGCTCAGTGTTACACAGCAGTGCTAAACACAAGCCTGGATTCGCTTTTTAAATATTATCATTACCAGAGTCCCTCAAACAGCTTAATAGCGCCAACAGTTTGTAGAGCTTGAATGTCAGAAGCAGTCCTGCACAAACAATAAATGCTCATTACAGCCAGTGCTTTGTTGTAGGCAGTGTAGTTAGTAACGGACTCAGTTTTAGATTACTCATTTATCACATACATTTGAATGGGATTGCTGTGTACCGTATTGATATAAAAAAGAAAGAAAATATATTATTTTCTTTGTTATCTTTTTTACGCCCGGTTTCACAGTCAAGACTTAAGCCTAGTCCCAGACTAAAATGCATGTCTGGGCTGTTTTACCTGAAAGAAACTTGCACTGACACATCTTAAAACATCTCACTGCCATTGTTTTGCCCTGAGATGCAAGATGTGCTTTTTCTAATTGAGCTAAAACCTAGTCCTGGCTTAATCTAATCTCTGTCTGCAAAACCTGGACTTATTGTAATAAGCATTACATTAAATCAAGGTTTCCTAAACTGGTGTTTGTGAAAGAACTGTGGGTAAAACCCCTGAAACGTGAACAGTAGAAATACAAACACGCTGTTTACCTGCATGCCAGTGTGGCCATCTGTGAACACGCAAATGTGTTGTTAAAATATTGAAATATTAACTGAAAATCTCAGGGGATATGTCAAGTAAATATTTTAGGTCGAAGGGTTTCCGGTGACAAAAAATGGTGGTGAATCGGATTCTTGCATTATATGAACAAACATTAAAAAATATGAAAACAGCAATCACATTAAATGCCCAAAGTCTAGTGTTCTTGTAGGTTTGAAGTATTTTTCTCCAGACTTCCATGAATCATTAATTACTGATGGACACTCGATATGATGAAGATGTAGCTAGTATTTGCTACATTGGCCTTGTTTAGTAATTTGCTTAATTATCTCTGTATGATTGAGTGAAACGATGAAAGGCGTTTTCCACAGTGATGTGACTCGCACTGTACATTATGTGCATTTGTGCATTTGAATGTGTTTGAAAGACAAAAGTCTCCCAAAGGCATATACTACATGGTTAAATCACTCCCTGAGTGAAATCAGATAATTATTCAAGTGTTTTCATCAGGAGTCGATTAGATGTGCAGTTTTGAGAAAACAGCAAATGCTTGTATAGATTTGATGTGTAATCTTCTGCATGTTTTTGCCATGTAAAAGTGCAATGATTTCTGTAAATCCAGCGGTCAAATGCTGCGCGGCCCAATGTTTAGGTAGGATTGTTTAGAAAGGAACAGTTAAAAAAGAAAAAGCAAGAATCAATAAATGAATCTATAAATGATGAATAATTTACCACCATTGTGTGAATAACATGTAATCATGCAATCCATAAAAAAGTTTTAATGTGGATGTGTGTGTATGCTGTTGTAATGTTGTGACAGAATGTAAGTGTGAAAGCCTCACACGCTGATCATGAGGTATGGTCTAACATAATAGAGCTGCTCGTCAGATATAAACTTTCATTTCTGTTGTGTTGAGTGATTTCCCATGCTGCACTTTTCCTCAGTTAATGCCATTTTCCTCTGTGCAAAAGAAGGTTATTGTCTGTGCATGGCTCATCTGATTGCTGTCGGACAGCAGCACGCTTCAGTCTGATAGATGCAGTTCGGTTTAGACAGTGTGAGCTGTCTCGTTGTTAGACAGGAGACACCGGCTCATGATTTATCATGGATTTGGTGCTGTTTCAGTAATCTTGTTTGTGTGGCAAACGCACCCTCTGAATTTATTGTCCAAAAGTTACATTTAGTTTCATCAGACCATGAAACATTCAGCCACTTGGTTTCGGCAAAATGTAGATGGCTGGCTTTACAGTATATTTGTGTTTATGTATTTATTCGTATTGAGTAATGGCTTGTGAAGAATACAGGGTATTGTTGTGGCATGCAGACAGTGGCCAGTGTTTGCCAGACAGTCCTGCAGCTCCTTTAATGTACTGTACATCTGTACATTAAAGTGCTCGGTCCAAGAGCTTCCAGAAAACCATGCTATATAGAACCTTACTGGTCTTATGAATAGTTTAGTTATTAGTAGTTTTTATATTATTTATCAATTATTATGTTTGTTTACCCCTCTCTCTGCCTGTTCTGCATGATACCTTACAGCCATTACTGGGGCTGCACTGAAACTCACAGCACATTGTGTCAGTTAGGTGCTTTTTTATTCACACAGGGATATCTTCACAGTCCTCTCTGATGTATTTACGTTCATCATTATGTGCATATTTGGTGTAACTGAACATAGAATGAATGCGATAGCTTTAATGTTTTTGTTACTGGGCATGTTGATGCATAAACCCAGGTAAGACCATCTGAGAGCTCTTACAATATGGATCATACTTTCAGTATCTCTGTCACGTAGTGTTTCTCCCGTCATTATATTAGGGGGGCGACCCGCCCCCCCCCCCCCACCGCAGGTCAAGTTAATATTTAATTATATTTTCTCTATAGCGCCAGATCACAACAGAAGTCATTTAAAGTTACCTTTCCGATAGAACAGGTCTATACCTTGTTCTTTTATTAAACAAATTAAATAGCCTTATGTTATTTATCTTATTTACACGACGGCATGTCATTTCGGTCTCTACGTTATGGTCGCGCTCTCTGCATCACGCACAGCAGAGTTCCGCCCGATGCGCGCGCTCACACACACACACACACACACACACAAGCAAAAAATAAAATTTGTTTAATTTTCATTACTTAAAAGATAGATTAAATGAATGTTTTATGCCTTAAAACAAAATGTAAATATACAATACAGAATTTCTGAGCAGAAAAATCATAAGGCTATTGTAAGAATAAATTAATCTTGTTTTATGCTTTCAAATAATTAGACATGCTAAAACAGAATTTGGTTACAATAAAACATAAGGTTGGAAAAATAAAAACATTTCATATGGCCCTAAACATGTAATATTTGTTAAATTTTTAATAAATTGATGTTAAATTGTTTAAGTTTCATGATTTTCATTAATTAGACATGCATTTTGATTGCCCCCCCCCCCAAGACCGTAAACCTAGGGGAAACACTGTACTGTACTTGCGTAGAGGAGAAGAGAAGAGAAGTGTTCTCAAATGGACGAAGCTGATTATGTGGCTTCTTCTGTATTGTAATGGTGTGTCACTGTTGCAGGGCTGCCCAAAGCTGCAGTCATCACTCATTTGCAGGCCCTGAAGGCAGCAGGAGGGTTTTGGGTGTACGGTGCCACAGGAAGTGATGTCATCTACACGCCGCTTCCCCTGTATCATAGCGCTGCCTCGCTCGTGGGCATCGGAGGGACCATTGAATTGGGTAATTCTCTTAATCAAACCTTTTAATGAACAGCCTATAGGTGATTACTGCAGTTGTAACTGATGTGATGGTGTGTAATGCTGATGTTAATGACAAAGCAGTTCATCTAATCCAGATATACACTCAGATTGGCTGAAAGAATATTCATGACTTGCTCTCAAGGGTCACCCAAAAATGAACATTCTGTCATCATTCACTCTCTCTCTCATGTTGTTCCAAAACTGTATGAATTTCACTGTGGTTTTTTCCCCATAAAATGACAGTCAGTGGAGTCCAATGTTGTTTGCACACCAGTGTTCATCTATTCCTCTATCTTCTTTTGAGTTCAATAGAAGAAAGAAAGTCATGCAGGTTTGGAACAACATGAGAGAGAGAGAGAGAGAGAGTATATATAATATATATTATGCCTGTATAGCACTGTTTATTGCAACATTATGCTGTTCCACGGTCATGCCAATAAAGCTAATTTGAATTGAATTGAGAGTGAGAGAGAGATTTCAAATTCCATTTTATTACAATATAACGTACATACAAACCCCCCCGCCCAAAAAAACAGCCATCCATCTTGCACAAGCCTAAATTACCTTAACAGAAAGGGAAAACAGCTCTTCTTCCACAACTTTACAAAGAACCCCATTTAAACACTAGATCGTTTCAAACATTAAACGATCATGCATTAATTTATGATAATAGAAATCAATTAAAATCCTGGATTTTACAAGTTTAAAGAAAACAGCTACTAGACTTTTGTTAATATTCATGTCAATTTTCTCTTTTCTAGTGACATAAATTGCCATCTTTGCTTGACCCAACAAGAAATTCATCAACTGAGATTTCTGACGCCTACTTCTAACATACTTAAAACCACAAATTAACAATTTCATTGAAAACATGACATTGAAAGATTTAAAAAGCATCTCCAGCATATCAAAAAGGGGTTTCAACCTTTCACAATACATAAATGCATGAAAAAGAGTTTCTCTTTGTTAACAAAAAGGGCAACAATCAGTACCATCGGAATTAAACAAAGAAATAAAAACATTTACAGCAACGGCGCCATGCAGTATTCTCCATTGCAAATCCCCAGTTTTCTTAACCAAAGGTGACTTATATAAAACTCTCCATTCTGGTTTTTCATCTACAGTAAGCTGAAGTACATCTCTCCAAGGTGTGTCAGACTTATTATTCAAAAAATTTTATTAAAAACTTTTACACAATTTTTATACAAACATTTGCCAGATGCAATTTCTGAACCCACAATTATTAAATCTTTGCAGTCTAACAGCATACCATTGCATTCTCCCATACTTGGACATACACTTAAATTCGGGAAAGGGTCTTTACAATTAAAATTAATAGACCCCTTTGGATACAGATCCAACAGTTCTTTTTCCTCTCCAGTAAGAGCCGAGCTCCAAATATCAAGAGCCTTTTGCACAACTCTACAAGATCGGAGTCTCAAATGTTCAGCAGTTGCAGTCACATTTCTGAAATCAGGTCCTGCTATTTGATACAGCTGGCCAACTGTTGTCACCTCGGCAATCCGCAAAGTTCTTTCCGGTATAGCAAATTATGTTTCATGTGACAGATCCAGTCGCGAACCGCAGACTAAAAGTTCTTGCTGTAACCAGAAAAGAGAAAACACATTGTTTCCTCTATTAATCCTGAACAGAGACCAGACTTGTTTGCGATAAAAAAACTGGAGATTCACAGAGTTTTAGTCTTTGAGGATCCAGCCAAAACAAAGCTTTGTCCAGTCCTAAACCTTCAATGTTCCGGAGAATTACACAGGCAGCACCCACCCAATTTGACTCCATAGGAAATAATAAAAGTCTTTGTATATACTGAAGGCGAAAAGCAGCCGTTCTGCTCTGCAAATGTATTAGTCCAAGTCCTCCTTCTTCTTTTGACAGGCACAACACACTTTTCTGTACCCAGTGCAACTTATCCCAGAAAAAGTCAATTAAGGTTGACTGTATTTTTGCTAAATATTTAAAACCATCCCCAGTCCACTTCAGACCACCAGGAAGCCTTGGTTCCCCTGTTGACCATTTTCCAACTAAAATGGCTTCACTCTTTTTCCAGTTCACCTTGGCAGAAGAAAGAACTTTAAAAGCTTCCAAAATTAAAAAAGCTTTAGCTGATCCACTGATCAAAACGATCACATCATCAGCATAGGCTGATAACTTAAAATTGTGACCACAGTTGGGTATATGTAATCCACACACATCAGATCTTATTTTATTTAACAAGGGTTCTAATGCTAAGGAATATAACATTCCTCCTGATAATGCACAACCTTGTCTGACACACTTGTACACTCTAAAAGGACAGCATAAGTCACCATTCATTTTTAAAACACTCTCAACTTCGCTATATAAGGTTTTTATCATTGAAATAAAACCAGAATCAAAACCAAAGGCTTTCATAACACTCCATAAATACAAATGCTCGACTCTATCAAAAGCCTTCTCTTGGTCAATCGATATTAGCCCAAAGTCTAAATCAAAAAATTTACCACCATCTAAAATGTCTCTAATAAAAGAAATATTATCTGAAATTCTCCTACCTGGCACATGATAAGATTAATCAGGATGAATCACATGTTCCATAGCCTTACCCAATCTGGGGAAGTCGTGGCCTAATGGTTAGAGAGTCGGACTCGTAACCCAAAGGTTGCGGGTTCGAGTCTCGTACCGGCAGGGATTGTAGGTGGGGGGAGTGAATGTACAGCGCTCTCTCCCACCTTCAATACCACGACTGAGGTGCCCTTGAGCAAGGCACCGAACCCCCAACTGCTCTTTGGATGGGATAAATGCAGAGCACTAATTCCAAGTATGGGTCACCATACTTGGTCACATGTCACTTCACTAATTACAAGGGTTTTAGAAAGCAATTTATAATCGTTGCACAACAGGCTTACAGGCCTCTAGTTGCCAATCTCATTAAGATCTCCTTTTTTTGGTAACAACGTTATAACTGCCCTGCGGCAGCTACGTGGCTGTTCATTTTTCAAGTTCATTTTTCAAGTTCATTTTTCAGACTCTCGTTGAAAACTGCTACTAATTCTGGGCCTACCTCTGACCACAAGGCTTTATAAAATTCAACCGTTATACCATCTATTCCGGGTGTTTTACCATTTTCCATCTTCTTCAATTTATCCTAAACTTCTTCTAAACTTAAAGTTTTACTAATTTCATTATTAACATCTTCAGCTATCTGTAGTAATTAAAAAAAACCCAATATGATCATCTTTTACTTCTAAAATTTCACTTTTATATACGGTAAATCCTTATAGAACTGTACAGCTCTTTTCCTGATATCTACATGATTAGTCAATAAAACCCCGTTTTCAGACCGCAAAGCATGAATACGTTTTTTCTGACCGTTCTTTTTCTCCAGATTAAATTTTTTTTTTGAAGGAGCATCCATTAACTCGACACTTTGATACCGAGATCTAATTATAGTGCCTTGTGTAGTCAAACCCAGCAACTCGGCTAATAAATTATTTTTTTTCTTAACATTTTCCATAATATTGCCGAAAGTTCCTTTCGTAAATATTGGAACATCTTGTAATTTCATTAACTCTTCTTCCAAGACACTCATTGACTCTTTAACTCCCTTTGTGGCATTTTGAGTATATTGTTGACTTAATTGCTTAATTTGCACCTTTACAAAATCCCACCACTGTTGCAATGACAAAAAAGTGGATTTCATAGTCTTAACATTCATCCAAAATTCTCTAAAAACTTCTCTAAAAAAGGAATCACACAACAAACTATTATTGAAATGCCAATATGCACTTTTTGCCTTTATATAACTATTTGTCATAACACACTTGATCAAACTGTGGTCAGAAAAACATACTGGAGTTATCATGCATTATCTAAACATGCTTAACTGATGTTTAAAAACATAAAATCTATCAAGCCTTGCCAAAGATATCTGATTATTATGAGCATGAGCCCAAGTATATTGTCTATGTGTGCCATGAAAATTCCTCCAAACATCAATAATGCTATTCGATTTTATAAGTTGAAATAGCCTCTTCCTTGATTGCATATGAGGTTCAACATGATTCCTATCTATACCACTTTCGGTGCAATTAAAATATTAATAACTAATATTAAAAAAATCATCACTGTTACAATCACTCAAAACTTTATCCAAAGTATGTAAAAAAATCATTCTATCTAAAGCATTAGTTGGGGCATAAACACAAACAAATACAAAAGAGCTGTTTTCAAAAAAAGCATTGATCTTCAACAATCTTCTTTTAATAACTTCTTCAACATTATAAGAATGTGGAATAAAATTTCCTGAAAATAACATGGCAACACCACCACTTAACGAGGTATAATAACTTAAAATTGCCAAACCATTCAATTCTCTAATCCAATCTGCAGTATTTTCTATATCACTATGTGTTTCTTGCAGAAACAACACATCAATATTCTTATATTTCATCAATTCAAACGCTTGAACTCTCTTCCTAATGTCTCTTGCTCCATTTATATTTAAAGAAGCGAAGCTTATTTCCCCCATAGAAAATAAAAGAGAAAAACAGAAAAGACAAAAAAAAAAGAAAACTTAAACCAAAACCGTCTTTTCTTTTAACTTGTTTTTGACATTCTACGAACTTCCTTTTTTGTGGAGTTTAAAAAAAAACATCCATCGTCATTCAACACTGGGACCTCAACTTCAGGATTTTATTCCTCTTATTACTATTTCCTCTTTTTCACCATTACTATCATCTGACTCACTTAATTCTTCCACTACCTGTTCTACTCCAGGGGAGATTCTAACCTCTTCATTCTCACTTGCAGCAATTTCATCTTTTTCAGTTTCTTCCGAACTTTCCACCGGGTTTTCTGGAACAACAAGTGCCGTGCTTTGACCCAGCATCTCAGCAGCAACCGCTGCAATATTATTCTGCCCATTTCTGGATGCCTTGCTTGGACCCAGCATCTCAGCAGCAACTGCTGCAACATCATTCTGCACATTTTCAGTGACTATCATTTCCTTTCTTTGGACACGCACGGACAAGATGACCATTTTCTCCGCATCCAAAACATTTAATTATATTTGTCGTGGCATAAATTACATAATTAACATCATCATGACGGAAATTAAGAGTCAGATCAAGTTCATCAACATTATCCTTCAGAACCATGTATGTAAAACGCCTGAAAGACATTACATGTTTTAACTGAGGGGACTTACTTCCAATCGGAATCATCTTTAAGGGAGAAATCAATTTTCCATACCTAGAAAGGATTCCGGTTAAAGTCTCATTCTTGATAAATGGCGGAACGTTACCTTCTTTGAAGGGGTAGAAAGAGGGCGCACTGAAATAAAAATGCCATCAATCTCAATACCACTCTCTGTTAGCAAGTTCGCTAACTCAACCATCCTAACAAACAAAACAACAGCATTATTCATCCGTGACGCCGATAGAACATTTTCATTACCAACTACTACACCTACCGCTAAAGCGCACTGTTCTACACTTCCAGTAGTATCCACTTTTATTCCATGGCGCCTCGTTAGAAAATCTAAACTCCCCGCGCTTGCAGCCGCCATACTCCCAGTACACAGACTGTGAGTAAAATTCCTTAAGACAACAACTTCTTTCTTACTACTATTTACCAAAAGACACAACGCAACTATTATTATATTATGGATTGAAGTATTCCTTTAAGATTTATTACTCCATTTTGCATTTATTTACATTTTAAATAGACTCTTTCTCAGCAAAATAATTATAATTATAGTATGCAATGCAATTAGTATATAATTACAGCCGTTAGACTGAAACACCGAGTCAAGGCAACAGAGCGCAGCAGTCGGGTTCTGGAAGTAAAACCCCATTTGTTTCTTCATAGGGAAATTGATTTTTATCGATAACTTATAAACCTTTAACGACCATATATGCCAGCGGTGTCCAGTCCTGCTCCTGGAGGTTCAGCTCAACCAGCTCAAACACACTTGTCTGCAAGTTTCTAGTAATCCTGAAGAGCTTGATTAGCTGGTTCAGGTGTGTTTCGTTAGGGCTGGAGCTAAACTCTGCAGCACAGTGGCCTTTCAGGAACAGGTTTGGACACCCCTGCTATATGGTTTTGTTGAAACCATCAGTTCGCATTATTTCAGCGTATTAAATAATCGTGTTTAATAGCAGAATCCCTGGTAAAAAAACAAACTACGACCCATAGCTCTGCCCACTGATGAACCCTCGCGTATAGTCTCCTTACATTATCAAAATAATCAAATATTTGAACGTGCATAATTTGCAATAAAACTCAATTCTACTGTTTCTGTAGACACAATTAACAACTTTAAAAGAACAGTTCCATCATTTTTAATTGGATTATGTCATTCGCAGTGCTTCATGGGATTGTAGTTCTTTCCCTCCCCAAAGCCCTTAGGTACACAGTCTTGTACATTTGTCCTTTTGTCAGATTTTCATGTACTTCTTTGCTTCATATAAAAGTTTGTAATGTTATGATTCTCCTCGTAGCTGCTTGGCTTGGTTCATGGCTTATAGTGCTTTAACAAAGACTTTGTTTAAATCCTCATGGGAAAAATACTTACGGCACTGTTACAATCTATTAATACAGCTGTTTTTTGAGCCTTAGAGTCTGTGTTTCTGTTGCAAAGTAAAGACAGCAAATGTTATGAAAGTGTTTGCTGGATTTAAAGATCTGTGCCATATAGAGCACTTTCCTCGTGATTTCCCCCCTTATGATCACTTTTATTATGATTGAGCAACCAGCCAAACACTAAACCCTGTGCTAGAGACCATTGATCAGTCTGGTTCAAGTGTACATGCCTTATTGCTTAATAGGTCATTTTTTAAAGTCAGTGTACTCTGATTGGTTAGATTTTACCTTAGATGATCATGGAAAAGCTTTCATTTCAAAGGCTTTGGATAAATGACAAAGCTTTGTTTGGCCATTCCTTAAAGGCCAAATTAATTCACTGATTAGGGTTAGAACTGAACTCTTTCCCCGTCAACAAATATGATTTTATTTGTTGCCCTTTCACCAAAACCAAACAGAATTATCTTGTGAATAAACTCTAATAGCAATGGAGCATGCCTGTATAATGTTCATTGCCAAAAGCGGCCTTATTAACTCTTATCAGGCTGAATGTTTGAACTCATCTGCGTAGCATGGTTAGTTTCATGTCTGTCTCTGTGCTATTGTCATTTAGGTGCCACCTGTGTCCTGAAGAAGAAGTTTTCAGCCTCTCAGTTTTGGCATGACTGCAGGAAACACAACGTCACCATATTTCAGTATATTGGAGAGCTGTGCCGATATCTGTGCAATCAGCCTACGGTACGGTACTGCCTGCTCTCCTCAAATCAGTGATTCTGTATGGGAATATATCTGGGTCATTCTCAGGAAACAGTGCCATTTTTGCCAGATCATTTCAGCAAAAGTAGTACACTTTTCAATAGTTAATTTGTTTCACAGAAGGCAGAAAGTCATACAGGTCTGAAATGACATGCAGATGAGTAAATCCTGACAGAATGCTCTTTTTTGGGTGGACTATTCCTTTAAGATGGCATTGTTTTCTGAGCATGACTCATATGAATGTACCCTATGATTTTTGAAGTTATAAATCATTCGAGCAGCCATGGTCCTGTTAACTCCACAATAATGTCTTCATTATGCATCATGCCTCATTACCAAACGATCCAGGACTCCAGAAGAATCTGTGCGCTGAAGCTCACTGCAGAGTGTGTTTCTGGTCACGCAGACAAACTCCATGTCCTCTGTGAATATACAGTATGAAAATGAACTTTTTGGTTTGTGTGGGGTTGTGCCGTGTTTTCATGGCTAACTGACAGACAGCTCTTTTGTTAATGTCTCACATTCACGGTTCATGTGCATCAGGACATCAGCATGTCCCACAGTCTATCAAAGATGTCTTTGTGCCCGTCCCCTAACGTGGCCCGGACAGTCACACTGAATTCATCAATGTGCTCACGACAGACACAGCAGTGCACAAACTGAGCAAGCACACAAACTCTTACAGCGGCAAGCACATAAAACACATTCTGCAGCAGGAACACCCACATACGATTCTCTGCACATACACTGTTTTCAAAAGGGGACATGTTTCGAGTGAGTGCAGGAAATGTTGTGTTTGTCAGTCCGGTGATGAGCTTTAACTGACAGCGCACACAGACACGAGGCTGTTGTGAATGGAGTGGTTCTGCTGGTCTGACTGCCTGGTATTGTTCACCCACACACACTTACTGGTCTTACTGAGAAATGCAGCACTGCATGAAAAAACCCCATCAGACTTACATTGAAGTAGAGTCTCCAGCCAGAGGGAATAAGAAACCATGCAACAACCACCCAGATCACCCTAGCATTGTGGCAGGACAAACACCAATCACATTTTTTTCTGAACATTTAAAAATCTTTTTTTTTTTCATTAATTATACACTCGACTTAAACCCAAAGTTATACACCGATGAGCCCAAACATTATGACCACCTGCCTAATATGCTGTTGGTGCTTCATGAGCAAAACTAAAGTGTTATTGAAAATGTGACTCGTCGGACCATGCGAGCTTCTTCAGTTTCCAGTCCCGTGGCTCGCATGCCCATCACAGGCACTCTCGGTGGTGGACAGGGGTCATCATAGGCAGTCTGAACGGTGTGCGGCTACGCAGTCCCATATGCAGCAGATGTCCTCCCATTACCATCATTACAGTTTTGTGTGACTTGTGCCACAGCAGATGGGATTCGCTGCCCTCATGCATCAATGAGCCTTGGATGCTCAGTTTGTGGTTTGTCCCTCCTCGGACCACTAGCTATATTTGCATTTCACAAAAATATATAAGCAATAAAAGCCTAGACTTCACAGGCAATGAGTGGAAAGAGAATTTTAGATTGACACAACAGTCATTTATCACACTATATTCAGTAACAGCAGTTCGTTCTGTGCATAATTTCCAGTTTCGGTTTTTAATCCAATCAGGTGTTTACATGTCCTATCAAACGAATCGACTGTGATACTAGTCCGATCAGTCAGGACTGTCAGATTATTAGGGTCCATGTAAATACAACTACTGTTAGTAAATTCTCACCACTGCTGACCTCAAGCCTTGCTGATTCAGAGCTACTCTGATTTAGTCACCATAACAGTTTGGCCCTTGTCTCTCAGATCTTTATTCCTGCCCATTTCTTCTGCATCCAACATGTAGATTACGAGAACTGATTGTTTGCTTACCATCTGATCTATGTGGCTTTGTTAGGAGATGACCCACGATATTTGCTTCACCTGTGACTGGTCATAATGTTTTGCCTCATCAGTGTATATGAAACTTCATGAGAGTTTGCAGGCTCCTGTATGACTGTGAGCAGCTTCATCATGTGTGTGTTTGTGTGTTAGGCTGAGAATGAGAAGGATCACAGGGTGCTCATGGGTGTTGGGAACGGCCTCCGACAGGACGTATGGAGAGAGTTCCTCCGGCGCTTTGGGGACATCCGCATGTGTGAGATCTACGGCTCCACTGAAGGAAACCTATGCTTCATGAACCACATTGGCAAGATCGGAGCTGTCGGACGCTCCAATTTCTTTTACAAGGTTAGTTCAACTCAACATCAATGCAGCTGTGGGTTAGGTCAGGTTGTCAAGTTTAAAGGGCAATAAAAAGATCAGCAAATCTTAGTAAATATTTGAACCAGAATATATAGGTGCGTCTGAATGTCAGATATCCGACAAGCATGAGTAGCAAACAAACAAATGTGATTGCGCCAGAATTCATTACTTGCATCTCTTTGCTTCGATGTCAGAGGCAGAAGGTCAATGATCGCGAGTACCAGAGCAGAAATATCGTCTGTGTTGTGTGTTTAAAATGTTCTCGTTTAGTTCATTTCTCTAAACTGAGTCCCAGTGCTGTTTGATTATTAAACACCGATTCAACATATTCTAATAGTTCAAATCAAACCATAGATCATAGTAGATAATAACTACCAGGCATTGCGCCTCAATTGTTAAAAAAAAAAAAGAGAAAAGAGAAAAGACCATTTGTACCCAAAAGGAAACGGTAGTAATGACGCCCTTTACAGAGAGATGCTCCCTGACTGCAAGGCTCTATACAGGGCTCGTATGGTCCTGAAAAACCTGGAAAACTCATGGAATTTTAAAACAGCAATCACCAGGCCTGGAAAAGTTTCTGAAAAAATAATAAACCCAGAAAGCTTTGGAAAAGTCATGGAAATTAATTTATTTCACAAATCTCTGTGCAGTAGAATATATTTTTTAATCAGGTCCTGATTTTTGGTGTGGTATCACGCATATATCGCCTAGGTTTCGCGTTTATAACCATTTTATAATCATTTGGTAGTTGTGCGCTCCACAGACACTCACAGTCAGATCCAAAGCGCACTCACATAAAGTCACCTCAAACACCTCTCGAGTACTAGATTGAGTTATTTATACGCAGCTTATTGCGCTTAAGCGGCCAAATACACACAAAATTATGTTAAAATGCCCATCCAGGCGAGTATCCTCACAAACAGTCAGTTTTGTGTTAAGTGAATGTAAGCAGCTGTTGAGAAAGCAAACAGTTGTGTATCAGTATACTGGATCTGTGCAGTCAGTCTTAAAGGTGGGGTAAGCGATTTCTGGTAGCCAATGTTGATATTTGAAATCACCAAAACAAACACGCCCCTACCCCAAAAGGGTCTCGCCCCTATTTTGATAGCTCTGCCCCACATATACGTACGCAACCCAGGCAACGATTAGTTCAGTGAAACAAAGCAAAAACAATGTTACACCGTGTCTACACCGGACGCGAGCAGTACGGCGCGACAAAATACTATAGAACTCATTATAATCAATGATGCTGTCTACACCATAGATATATATA
>NW_015661951.1:161396-182353 GCF_001515625.1 Sinocyclocheilus rhinocerous | reverse complement strand
AATGATTTTCAACGGTCGCTTTGTCGCGTCCAGTGTACTAGACAGACTTTAGCTGTTGTGGTGCAGACACGGTGTTACTCACCTATCGAGAAGAAACAAAGCAACCTCGGCGTCTGATCGCAGGCCTTCTGCTCCTTGAGTTCTCTCCAGCGCTGGAAAGCTGATCCGATATTTACACGGGTCCTACATCTTGCCTTAAGCCTTCCTTTGTTCCGCAGACTCGTTATAATTTAACGAATAATTTAAGTTATTCGTTAAATTATAATATTCAGTGATGTGATATGTTCTCTGCGTGGAGTAACATCTTGCACAGTCGTAGCTTGTACTTATTATTAAAACAAATAGAAAGTAAATAAGTAGCATTAATAGTCATTAATTTTAGTTAACATATGCTATGATAAATTTGAACATAGATTATTCTTCTTATTTTACATGTATTCTTGTAAAATAATGGTCATAAATATTGTCTCAAAAGTTATGGAAAATTCATTGAAATTTATTGGTAAAAATGTGTATGAACCCTGTCTATATAAAAAGACAGGAAACACTTTAGTATAGGGACCAATCCTCACTATTAAATGGTTGCTTATTAGCATGCATATTATACATCCTTAATTAATAAGCAGTAATTAGGAGTTTATTGAGCCAAAAGTCATAGGTAATAGTGAAACTAAGTAAAACCGGCGAGAAACAGCTGAGTCTCTGTCATTACTACCTGTTGAGACCACTACAATCTGTTAACAGTCTAAACATATAAATGTTGACTATATTTACTAGATTCATAATTGTGTATGTATTTAATATGTATTTAAAGTAAAATAAATTACAATATGTATTTATGTTATATTATAACTGCGTGACCCCATTTCTTTGATGACGTTCCAGAGCGTTCCAAATGAGCGATTATTGTCAGTGAAGTCCACTTCAACAGAGTAGGGAGCAGTGAACACTGCATAGGGACCCTGTCAATCGGAACGCACCTTTAATTATTAACTATTAGGGATGTCCTGAGCTGATCTCAAGGATCGGGATCGGGGCCGATCAAGCAATTTTGTAACTCTCTCCTGAGCTCTATCCTTATTTTCCGTCAGCTGTCATGCCGGTGTCGTGCAGCAGGAGGTGCTATGCTCCTTTAAGTGGGTTTGCCAACTGCCATTAACAGGAAAGGAAGGCGCTCAAATCAGTCAAATGTGTGTGTAAGATGCGGGAAAAACACTGAGGCCTGTTCTAGCTCATCACACACGATTGAGCTTCTGTGTTCAGTGTATTTGATGCGCACTTTTGTAATGATCACTCATTCATTTATCGTTAACTTTTATCTGCCGTCAGAGACGTCGTTGTTATAACACGCTGCTATGGGTTGAGTCTTGATTCGGACTCGATTGACAGACTGACACCGCGAGCTTCATGCTTTCTAACCTTATCTCCACTTTATGTTGCAATTACTCTGCAATGAGCGATTATCGTCAGTGAAGTCCACTTAAACAGTGTAGGGAGCAGTGAACACTGCGTAGGGACCCTGTCAATCGGAACGCACCTTTAATTATTAACCATTAGGGATGTCCTGAGCTGATCTCAAGGATCGGGATCGGGGCCGATCAAGCAATTTTGTAACTCTCTCCTCAGCTCGTTGTTATAACACGCTGCTATGGGTTGAGTCTTGATTCGGACTCGATTGACAGACTGACACCGCAAGCTTCATGCTTTCTAACCTTATCCCCACTTTATGTTGCAATTACTCTGCTTATTATACATATGAAAGGTTTTTTTTACTTTTAAAATTGTAAAAATGCAGAAAGTTTTCTGTGAGGGGTAGGGGTGGGTTTAGGTTAAAAAGTGTATAACTATCTGTATATAAAAACAATAGAAGTCTATGTAATTTAGATAGCTAAGTAAACGTGTGTGTGTGTGTGTAAAATAGTATATCAGTCTGGCGAGTAAACAAAAAATTTTACTAGCCAATGGCGATTATATTGCCAAGGTGTGCGTAGAGGGTTGAATACAAGACGTTTATATCAAGTAGTCCAATATTCATAATTGTGACCACAAAGTATGTTTACAGTGTCAACCATTGTAACATGTTTACAGTACATCTGCCAATATCTGTATACAGTGTGTGCATAATATATATATATATATATAGAGAGAGAGAGAGAGAGAGAGTGTGTATCTTGTAATATATATACATATACAGATACATTCTGTAATGATTCAGTCCACTGAAGGCGAGCGTAGATTTTTTTTACAAGGGATCCAAACATCCAAACAATGCACGAAGACTTGACTAGACTTGACTTGAACAGACTTGACGAGGCATGAACAGACTTAACTCACCGACAGCAGATTACAACATCAATACACGACAAAGAACAATGGGAACATGAGGGTTATTTGTACCAAACAAGAAGGGTCACATGCAAACATACATTCCTATAGGAATATACAAGTATCGGATCGGGACTCAGTATCGGCAGATACTCAATATTCAATGACTCGGAATCGGGGGCACAAAAAACCTGATCGGGACATCCCTAATAATAATTAGTAGTAGTAGTATTTTTATGTCTAGCATCACTTCACATCAGCATCACTGCATATAGCCTATAACCAACAATTGCTACACCATGCACATTTGAGAATTTCAGAAACGAGTATTACCCTTCATTGAAAATGTTTTTAAAACAGACTAAAAAACTACATCTCAAAACTGAATTGCTAGGTGATAGACCTATATTCACACGAAATGGCAAAAACGGCATCGTCATTTGTCAGCATTTTGTTTCCTTTGCATAGCACATTACCACAACTTTAATGATACTATTAATACAATAACAAATTGCTATTATTAGCATACAATTAAAATTATATAAGAGAGAAACACCATGTGTCAAAAATTTGATTGATCCCCCCATCATAACAGCTCGCGCACATCAGCTATACAGGCGTTAATACTGAATGTTTAACATTATATTTATTGCATACATATACTTCGTAGTAGACATCCATAACTCCTTTCTGCTGTCTGTTGTCAGTGTTTCTTTGTTTAAATATGGCGCTTATCACATGCTGTGTGGTATCGGCGTTTGGTATCGGGGCATTTTAACGAGTACGAGTACGAGTACAGGAGGCCAGTATCGGGCCCGATACCGATACCAGTATCGGTATCGGTGCATCCCTAATAAAAATCCCACGCCCCCACAACCCTCCGCACCCTACTGGACACCTGTTTGTACATCTGTTTATCCACCCCTCCCTCTTATTGTTTGGCAATGTGTTTTTGTGCGTGCCCATTGAAACTGTTCAAAAACTATGTGCTTTAAACTTTAGAATGTGAAACGATGTATTGATTTGTAAACGGGACGGTTAAGGGAAGTTTTTATTAAAGTTTTTTCACATGCATTTGAAGAAAAACCTCTAACATGCATGCAATAGAAACAATGTAATAATGACTGTGTTTTCCAGAAACGGTAAAACAAGTCAAGACGAGTATTTACTTATTGTTAAACAATATTAGAAAAAAACTGTGAAATATCTAAAACAAAAATGCATCAGACGCATTACTGATACAAAGTCAGAAAAGAACAGAAAAAGAAAAAGAGCTGAGCATCTTGCGCTGTTCTGTGATAACACAACCTCTCTCACCGCTGACAAACGCTGAATAAAGTTGGTCTGTAATGGTAAACCACACCCACTACCCGCCCCTAGCACAGACGGAGAGATGATCGCATAGAGCTGTGGGGGCATGGGATTTTTATGATGTGGTAATCAATCGCATTTTTGACACATGGTGCCCGAAATTCTCTCTTATATAATAACAGTCACACAGGTATTTTCTTGTGAGGAAAAAAAGAAACAATTACAATACACTCAATTGGCAATAAATACAATACAAACAGGAAATACAAAAACATTTACAAATACAACAACAGTGTTGCCAACTAATTTTTTAGGGTTGCTAAAAGGTCTGTAAGTTACTAAAAACAGGTTGATTTGTTGCTAAAAGTTGCTAAATGACGTTGTGATGTCATTGCACAAGATTGGACATCTCACTGAAAATATGATTAGGAATATGTTAACTTAGATTTGTTCAAAAAAGTAATATAAACCTGCGATTTTATTTGTAAAAGTAATAAAAACACAACACTTTTTGATGATCAGATATTTTTCTTTTTTAATACAACATTGTATTAATAAACAGTTACACATTTTTGAACAGAGTATTGTAGTTTGTAAGTAGTGTATTGGTAGTTGGTTAATATGCTACCTGACTAATCAACAGTTACAGGTACAAGCAAATAACAATGTGTGTCATAAATGAATAATTATTATTAGACCAATGCAACTAGCAACTTAATTCACACGTGATGTGACGCCACAGCCATATCGCCAGGACTGGTGGCCCACTGAAGCTAAGCAGGGTTGAGCTGGTCAGGATCTGGGAAGAGCTGTTTGTGAGGCCAGCAGGGGGCGCTCATCCTCTGGTCTGTGTGGCCCCTAATGCCCCAGTACACTAAATCTGCCAAATAAAGAGGAAGGAGACCTTCTTTATTTGAATGGATGTCAATGGAGGAGAGGCTTCACTACGCTGAATAAACAGCTTTTTAGAGGAAACAGCTTATCATTTAATGAATCGACAGCCTATCAGCTAATCTCCAACATGTTGTACACTAAACAATACTTTTGGATTGAACTATTTTTTATTTGCCCTCTGGATGCTGGAAGCATGGCCCATGGTCTGGAATAATACAGCATTTATATGTTTAACAATTACTTTATTTCTGAGGGGGGAAAAAAACTATAAACCTAGGAATGCACCGAAATTAAAATTCTTGGCCAAAAACCGAAACCGAAAATGCTTTTTAATAATTATTTGTTATTTTATGAAATAATATAAAATAATTTTGTAAGGCTTTTTAATTTAACTCAATAATTTGAATGATACTGAATTAAAAAAATACACGCCAATAAAATAACCACACTTTTATTAAAAGTAAAGCAATTTTTATTCAGTTGTATGCAACACAATCAGATTTAACTGTTTTAAATTATCCAAATAATGTATAGTCCTACAACTCTATTATTATCAGAGCATGTGAAAGAGTGAATCCTGCACGCTGAACTCTGCTGGGCAGAACGGCGCGCCTTATATTTCCATTTTTCTCTTTTGGCCAAAAAACAAAAATGCCATTTCAGCCGATAATTTTCACCGAAATTTCGGTGCATCCCTATAAAATTATAAACCAGAATCAAGACGTTGCTATCTTAAGTTTAAATCTGTTTTTTACAAAAGTTTTTGTTTTAAGTTCAGATATTTCTTTCAAATGTATTAATTTTCCAATTACTGTAGTAAATATTATGTAAAATAAATATGAATCATTATTTACTATCTTTGAAGTTTAATTGTGTGTTATCATAAATATCGGCGTGAATCACTACAAAAGCTTGTATCAGTTGTCCACTAATTATAACCAATGAATAAATGAATTGCCGTTTCTGAGCACATGAGATCTGCACTAGTGAGTTTAGTCGTGAATTTGGTTTTTAGAGGTCATATATAGTTCATTTGTTCGTATCAGTCTAATCTGTTTGAATGCTGCTGTTATCCAGCTGATATTTCTCCACAGGACTGTGCTGGTATCTGCTGTCTGATTTGTTTGTTATTGCAGCTGATTTTTAAGTATGATCTGGTGAAGTATGACCTGGTCAGAGAGGAGCCTGTGAGGGACCACAGTGGATTCTGCCAGCACGTTCAGAAAGGTGAGAACATCTGAAACCCTCTGAAAAAGTCAGCTAACAGTAAAAATACTGTTTATGCTTTTTACCCTCTCGGTGACGATAGCATTAGACTTTAGCTGACTCTTAGCTCCTGCAGGATTTCATGTGAGTGTACGCACCCAAGCCTGCCGCGCTGTGCAGTGGGGTCCATGCTGCAGAGCTTAAACAGAAGAGCAGCGAGGCAAGCGCGCACGAGCAGCTGAACCTTTGCCCTTACGTCAAATTCCAGATCATGCTGATTCCTATTAAAATGTCTGGATGTCTCCCATGAATACTTGCAGAACAACGAGACGAACATCTGCACCTCGTCTACAGACCACAAAACAGCCATTTCTCTTCTCAAGTTGCGTGCGACGGTCGTTTAAAAAACTCATTCAAACAGATGATACTGCAGTGGCTGTTGCTGACTGTTTTTAATTTAATTCTAGCAGGTTTGGTGTCGCGTGTCAACAAATCCAATGACGCTGGTAGTGAAGATTCTCTCTGCACTGTTTACACGTCACATTTTAGTATCGGTACGGCTCGCTCGAATCCTCAGCCGAGGTGGTGCTAAAAGAAGTACCAGGCACTAGGTACGGTACACAGTGAAAACCCCCAAAAGTGAGCCGTTCTGAGCCGTACCATGCAGTGGAGAAGCACCATTAGTTGAAGCACCTTTGGCAGTGATGACAGCCTTCAGGATTACACTCATTTGGGCTGTGATGTGAAATTCAAGGATTGGGATTTACTGTGATTCTTCCCTGCTGTCAGGTTGGATGGGGACTGTCAGTGATTTTCAGGTGTTTCTAGAGATGTCCCATTGGGTTGGAGTCCAGGCCCTGGCTGGGAGCTGAACCTTCAGCCCAGTTCTGCGTGCTCTGGACCAGGTTTACCCTGAGCAGTCCCCTGGAGCATGCTTCACTCTGCCATAAAACCCTCACCTTTAACACCTCAAACAACCATTAGTGCAGAGGAAAGGTTCCATGATATAGACTTTTATTACAGATGGTACTCAACCAGAATGAGCTTTTTACCGCTGCTTCTGCAAAATGCATTTGCAGCTTTTGACCGCTGAGCGGCACTTTAACCAAAAGTTATCAAGCAAACGCATCAAAGCACATTTTCACAAAGAGCAGTCGGCTTTGCCTTGCCAATAGGTTACATTTGACGGCTGCAGTCAGCGGAAAACCAAAGAAAAACTCTGTAGTTAAAATAATTCATACCTAGTTCATAGCCTACCCTGACAGCACACGTCCATCACGGAGGCGTCTGCAAGACGTATGTTTTAGTGTTTGCTCATCTGCTATACGTCTATAGGACGATTCCTATCAGATGTCAAATAGACGTGTAGAAGATGTCTTTAAGATGTTTATGATTTAGAATGCATGTAAAACGTCTATCAGATGTTTGTACACCGCAGATGAAGCGATCTTTAACAGACCTGCAGACGTGCGTGTGCTATTATGAAGTCCTGTGCTTTGTTATTCAGAAGGAACTCAAGCAGGGTAAAGGTCAAGCCTGTGTGCCTGTGCTTATATTTTACTCTATACTGCAGTACTACACCGTATTATAGGTTTCTACACATGTAACTGCAGTGCAGTATTAATTATATAATATGAATCAAATGTTATATTGAAATAAAGAAAAGGTGGTTTACTTTGCATCGGAGCAATAAAAGTGGTCGACAGGCTACATGGATTTATATGCTAAATATCAAATATACAATAAATATTTGTCACACAATTAAAAAAAAAAAGTTATATTTTAAAATTCCTTTAATAAAACGGCATGCATTTCTGTATGTCACACACATACTTGGTTATTCGTTACCTGTCCTTTATTTTGACAGAGAACTACATGACGTGGGAAAAAGATATCGGTCCACTAATTAAAAAATCGTTGCGTATTTTTATGAATTCCTTCCTTTATTTTAGTAAAACGTGAGCACTGTATTATTTCGTTCCCATTATTTAACTAAAACAAGAAACGAATAAATAAAACCTGGCTAAGATTTAGCTAAATCAATGAAACTGAAAAGAAGAGACGGATTAATTAAATGTCCTCATGTTTAAACGCGCTGTAAATAAGGGAATCATAGTGCAGTTAGCTTGATTAATTATACTTCAATTACTGACAACTTCAGGGATTTTAAAAGGAGCCTCGCTTTCATACAATCCATTTTTGAGTAAAAGCTTCTCATGCAGCCGCATTTATCTGCAAGAGCGAACATGCTAAATGATCACTCACGGAAACTGAGATGATTGACAGTGATAACCATATCAACAAAAATATCCCATTTCAACATTTAAATATATATTAAAAAATAAAAAAGTATTTTCTGAATATGTTACATTTAAAAGGCCTCTCAACATTTTTTCCTATAATGATTAGGCCTATTGAAATAAATATATCTCTGTATTAATATGAGAATGCTGCGTTCCTCATGTAAATAATGTATCGGTTAAATCAATATATTTCTTTTAATAATTATTGCACCACTATCTCAGTTAATAAGCAGATTTAGTAGGCTGCTAGAGGTTAACTATTAAAACTAAAATGACTAAAACTAAAATAAAAATAACTAAGTAGTATTGTTTTTTAATATTTTTTAAAAGAATATTGGTCTAAGTCTCGGTACAGTTTTATTACAGGTTTGCATGTATTCCCAGTACGATGTGATGTAAAATGAGAAATACAGCATTCTTATTGCTGCGATATATTTTTACATTTGTTTTACCAAAACTACAGTGTTGCTGCGTACAACCAAGCAACACTGCATAATATATTATATATAATGCTGAATATGAAACGAGTCATTTTACATTTTTAATACATATCTCATTAAATTACTAAATTCTTTAGTTGTATTTTGGTGATTAATGTTTTATTTTTTACATTTTTGACGTATTCCCCCAACCACCGCACGCTGAATCTATGTACGTGACACATACATGACCTGGCTTTTGTATTCATTTTACACCAGATCACGCAGGTAGAGTAGAGGGGGGGAAACGCCCCGGCACTAATGTATTAATAACATGAAACCTCTGGACACACTTAACTTTTGTTTCACAGAAGAAAAAAATGACAGTCCTTAAGGGGGCTGTTTTCCCCCACTCTACCCTAATATGACTCTTTATGAAACCCTTCAGTAATTAATACATTTAACTTCTCATGTAGAATTCTAATTGTAGGCAGCTGCTGGAAGAGGTGTTAGTGATGCCAGCAGGGGGCGCTCTCCCTGTGCTCTGTGTGGGTCCTAGCGCCCCAGTGTAGTGACGGGGACACTATACTGTCTACAAGCACGTCCTTCAGATGAGACGTTAAACCCAGGTCCTGGCTCTCTGCTCATTAAAACCCCAGGATGTCTTTAGAAGAGAGTAGAGGTGTGACCTCGGCTTCCTGCTCAAACGAATTAACAAGTACTAATTAGGCTTATTATTAGTAGTAGCTGTAGTAGTAAACATGGGAACTAATAAATACAGTGCTCTCACGTTTTAATTAATACAAATAAATGATTTAATAAAAAGTGATCAACAATTTCTTAATTCAAGGACATTATATTTTTCGGCATGTTTACCGGAATAGATGTGTCAAAAAACCACCGATAGCGAGCAAGTGTGCGTGACCTGCTGAAATGCATCAGTGAATTATTAAATGTAAGTTTCAATCCTTTCATCTGTGATATAAATGTGACAATGCTACCAAAATATGTGTTAGAACCATATCACTCATAATCTTCCTATTAACAATAATCAACCTTTTCTATCGTTTTATATTTTATAATGGATATCTCTTTAAATGTAATGAATATTCAAAGAGCTAATCTAAGATACTAGTTGGTATTGTACAGTAAAAAGTAAGCATACTTCAAGCACTGGTGTCACTGTAATATTTCATCGTGACAGTGGTCAAATAGCTGGAACATTAAACATTTATTTGATTAATAAATCAAGATTAAATGTTATAATACTTTACTAGCCTATTATTGTAATATTACCACTGATTTATTTCATTATTTTGATCTTTATTTACAAGTGAAAATGTCACAATTCCAGCTTTAAATGGTGTCAGACGCCACCTGGTGGTACTGTCGCGCACGAGTTTCTCATGTGACTGGGTTTTATTTAACCATTTCGGCTGACTACCTACTGTACGTCTTCTGGACGTGTTTGGGAACAACTGCCTAACAGTGTAGACTTTGTTGTTTTTGCCGAGTTTTCATGACTGATCAGCCTGTCAGGATTTTTTAGCAATGTTAAAGCGGCTGACCGCACATGATCACATGTTTCTGTAAACACTCACTTCTTGTGAAGGCAAATGGCCATGCTGTCTGCTCATGTGGGGCTCTTGTGTTGATGATCAGGAGAGACGGGGCTGCTGCTGTCTAAGATCTGCAGTCAGAGCCCGTTCTTCGGTTACGCCGGCAGCAAACAGCTGACGGAGAGGAAGATCCTGAGAGACGTGTTTGTCACAGGAGACGCTTACTTCAACACCGGAGACCTGATGGCTGAGGACGAGGACGACTTCATCTGCTTCAGAGACCGAGTGGGAGACACCTTCAGGTGGAGAGGGACAGAGATCCAGCATGTATGCATATGAGCATAAGCTCAGTAATAAAAGTGAACTATAATTCTGTACACTGCTGCCGTTGTTGTAGATGGAAGGGTGAAAATGTGGCGACCACTGAGGTGACCGAGATCCTGGGACTGGTGGATTTCATTCAGGAAGCCAGTGTGTATGGAGTCCAGGTGCCAGGTACTGCTTAAACACACCAGCACCGACACACTGAGAGATGCCTTATTTTAGCTAAACGTTTCTTTCATCCAAAGGTGCTATTTTACTTTATCACCCGGTTGCTGAGAGATTATTTCACATTGTGAAATTCTTACATTTAACATCTGTTAGATTGCTTCTATAATATTTGTACAAATGTGATTGGATTTTTAATGTCCCAAGTGATTTATGTAAGGCACATGTTGAAGATCATTGTGTTAAATTCAGTGAACACTGTTTGGTATTTGACTGTCTTTCTTTTCTGAATAACATTTGGGGCCCTATTTTAACGATCTAAGCGCATGGTCTGAAGCGCAGGTGCACGTAGTGTCCGAATCCACTTTTGCTAGTTTAACGACGGGAAAAACGGTCGGCGCACCGGACACATGGTGCAAAAGGGTTGTTCATATTCTCTTAATGAGTCATGGGTGTGTTTTGGGCGTAACGTGCAATAAACCAATCAGAGTCTCATCTCCCATTCCTGGCTTTTGCCAGTTGCGCTCGCGCCATGGCTGATTCGCTAATTACACGGAGGAATTTGCAAGAGCAAAGACTGAACGCTTGTCTAGTGAGGGATCTGCTCGTGCATGAGGTTAAAGCGCGCGAGCAGACCATCTACGGGGCACAATAATAATCTTCTACATTGTAATCCTTTCATTTTTAATATTTGGCATGTTTGTGTGCTGCTGTGTGTGTAATAAGCAGAGTGTACGTGCATTGTTCACCCACCTATAGGCACATATTACTAACACGCTCTTTAAATAACAAAAAAAATACTGCGCCATTGACTTTAGACCAGGTTTCAGTTGGTCAATGGTGCAGTCGTTTGCAGTTGCCTCAAAATAGCAACGCGCCTGAACACACCTGGCTTTCAGACCAGCACGCACATGAGCGCACAAATGGGTGCAAATGCATTTGCTGTTTAAACAACGTGGCGCAGGACCTGAAAATGATAACTGCGTCGGGCTGAAACTAGCAAAGAACACTTGCGTCGCGCCTGGCTCTGCATTGCGCCGGGTGTATGATAGAGCCCATGGAGTCTTTGTGCGATTGGCTAATAAACCTTTCCAAATCTTGTCCAATTAGTTGAATTCTAATCAAAGTGTAGATGTATATTTACATATTTACTAAATAAACTAAATTTGTTATCAAAGGGCCTTTTGATGTTTTTGTTTAGTTTTGTATTTCAAATAAATGTTAATAATTTCAATTAATTTGTGATTGGCTGATGAGATAGAAAACAGGAAGTTAAAATGCATGTGTGTTTCTGTGCACAGGAAATGAGGGCCGAGCCGGAATGGCTGCAGTGATTGTGAGGCCCGAGTGCACATTTGATGGGAAGAAACTGTTCAGTCACGTCCTCAGAGAACTGCCATCATACGCTCGACCTCTCTTCATTAGACTGCAGGTGCAAAACAAATACTGACCACAGTTGTGAGTGTGTGTGAGTGTGTGTGTGTGTGTGTGTGAGTGTGTGTGCATGAGTGAATGAAATATATAACTTTTTGTTAACTTCAGTAGTCTGTACAACAAAGGAGTTGTAATCGGTTGCTTTTTCTGCAGCAAGCTGAACTCTAGTGATTTGATTTTTTATCGATCATTTTGTCAAAGAGCCAGGTGTGGCTTGCGAGTGTTCGGAAGATGTATTTATAATGCACTCTCATTGTTTAAATCTTGTTCATTTCGATCAAAACATTTATATAGCTACTCCATATAGTCTGACAGCAAGCCCTGTTACAGGGGAGTATTATGCATTAACGCCTGTAAATCTTTTATTTTTGGGCAATAACGGTGGAAATGTTGACTTTAAGATTTTTGTCTAAAGATAAACTGTACTGTAAATGGCAACATGCAGACTGGGGTACTGCTGTTAAATCATCCACTTTCTTTCCCATTCCACTGTAAGCCACGTAACACGGCTTCGTCCGTTCAGCTGTGCTTGTGCGCAGAACCTGTGTGGAGCATGTACACGCGCTCCAGCATGTGCTCTGTGTCTGCAGGAGTCTCTGGAGATGACCAGCACCTTCAAGCAGCAGAAGTTTGCTCTGGTGGAGAGCGGCTTCGACCCCTGCAGCATCAGCCAGCCGCTCTTCTTCCTGGACTGCAGCGAGAAGAGCTACGTCCCCCTCACCAGCTCGGTGTATGACAGCATAGTGAGCGGTCAGAGGAAAGTCTAGCCCTTTCAAACACCTCCAGACCGTAGAGAAGTGATTTAGCTGTCAGACGCTGTATATTTGATCAGAGTCCGCCGTCAATTATTGATCACGTACGTCTTTCAGAGCTGCAGACCGTGTCCTTTAGTGAATACAGAGTTAGTGCATATGAAAGAGGGTAATGGTGATCTGCTCCGAGCGGAGATGAGTGATATAGCCTGCTGTCAGACACGCAGTCATGTGTGCTGAGATCTGGGAAATACAGGAGAGTGATTTCAGTGCTGAAGTGAATGTGTGTGCGCTATGAAGGAAACACTTTTAGATTCGGTGTCTGCAAAGATTGAAGTTCAACACAGGCACCTGCTGTTCTGTTTTAAAGTCTACTTTCAGTCATGGCTTTAGTGTGCGTCATACGTGCACATCACTGCTTTAACTTACTGTAACACAACTCAATCCCGTGAGATTTCAGCTGTTGCACACACGGACAGTCTACAAATCCAGACTCGTAATCATGTAACGTCTTCCTGCTGATTCACTCTTCTGACATCACACCTGTCTGCTTCTATGTATTTGAATTATTTGAATCAATATGTCATAAAACCATCCATCTTGTGTGTATGTTGAAGTGTAATGTTATGACTGTGTAATGCACACACACACACACATGCACCTTGAATATTTCAAACACACTGTAGTCTGACTCTGACTCAAACTGCATTGTTTGCTTTAGTTCTGAACATCACAGAAAGTGAAGACTTGCTTATTTTGAGCTTTGGTTGATTATTTATTTTTTAATTTTTGCACTTGAAACATTTGAGATTCACTGTGAATTTAAAACTTCACCTTTTCTTCACTTACGGAAGTGAAAAATGATTCGTTTTTTATTATGTATCTAATTATGTAATAATAAATGTCAATTTTGCTCACATGCGTTCACGTTTTCACAATCAGTTGTTTGTATGATGAAAAGCATGTTACAGATGTAAGCTCGAGAGCTCATTTAAGCACAGAACAAAGATTTCAAGCATGCATCGTGGTTTTGCTCACATTGCTAGAAGGAGAACAGTAAGACTGAGAACACATGCTACCTCCTCAACAGTGTGAAGCTTATTTCAAACACTGAGGCAATCTGTAACAATGACGGTGTTTGCTAGCACTTCATAATAATAACATTGATAATAATGTATACATACATTTAATCATTTTCGATTCCATTTCATTTTCATTTATAGCCTCACAATCATTAACAATCATCCCAATCATTAATCTCGAACTAATGGTTTCACTTCAGCACGGGTGCCAAAAAGGATAGCCAAAGGATTCGTTGTTTGCGCTCCAGGCTTTTCCCGCTCAGCAAACTTCGACTTTCAACAGTCCGAGTCATTTTAACGAATCGGCTCTTTTGATCGATTCACTTCGATGGCTCATTAAAGAAGATTCGATTGGTTTCAGCCATTACTGAAAGTAAATGCATTTGGTTTGGATTTGTAACGTGCTGCTGCCACATTACATGTTTGCACAAACAGTGCCACTACAGACCCCCAGAGACACACGAACTGATGTTGAACTGAGAAAAATAGCCTTTACTAGATATTGTCTTAGTATATAACATGTCTATTTTTATTTGTATTCAATTAGGCCAAACGAAAACGGTCCACAGTCAGCTCGATTCAGATCGCTTCGAGACATCGGGCTTGTTTGAGATGAGCAAATTCTGCTGCAGAACCGATCACCGGTGATCACCGCGAGATGCATGCCGGTTAGAAAAGTGTCCGTCTTGCCTGCGCTTATTTCACTCCTCCCCTCACTGCAGCCGCCTACTCTCGCCTTCATTTCAGGCAAGGCGAGGCGCATCTCAAACAAGCCCATTCATGAACCGATTCTTCTTCTTCTCTTCTGTTTTTTTGGCGTGTTATATATATATCCTGTGTGCATATCGCCACCTACTTTTGCTGTTATGCAGTCATGGTTTATTATTTATAATACATTTCTTCCTTGTTTTTGCTTTTCCTATTCTTACACACGTATATACACAAATATTCCTAGTTAAATAATTATTCGATGCTGCATCCCCTTCCTTCTCCCCAGAGGCTCCTGGCGCTGCGTGTTCAGCTCCTCCTCATGAACCGATTCTCGTGAACGAGTCGTTAGGAGTCGGACATGATGTCATATCGGAGAGTGGCGGAGCATCATGGCGGACGCACACAGCAACAATAACCTCGTCCCGGTCTTATTCTCCTTCTCTGAGCTGTCGCGGCCCTCGTCTGTGCCCCTGGGCTCTGGATCTGAAGTGCTCATGCAGAAGTTTCTGTCCATGTACGGGCATCAGATGGACGTTGACCGTAAGCTGGTGCTTCAGTGTTTCTCGGAGGACTGGGGTCAGTACGCTGATGTGCCGAAGGGCTTCACGGTGTCGGAGAGATGTCGGCTGAGACTCGTGCCTCTGCAGATGCCTGTAAGCTCATGTCCACACACCACCCGTCTGTGTGCTCTTCTGTGGGAATGTGTGTGTCTCGCTTCGGAAGAGCTTGGCATCATGTGTTTATTATAAGTAAGATGAGGAAATCATCATATAATGTCTCAGTGCATGAACATGAGTCCGGGCTGCTCTTCTCTCGCAGATTGCGAGTGACCTTTGTTGAAGTTCGTGTTTATAAGCGCGTTGTTTCACTAATAAACACTGAGACCAAGTTTACATTCTCAAAACACATCGCACTGAAGATGTTTCACTTTCATTCACAGCTTGTTGTAGATATTATATGCATACGGTTTATTCCTGAGGATTTAATTATTGTAGTCAGTGGTGAATCACGTTAATGAAAAGATACAAAGATTTTCTTAGATTATTTGATTAAACTGCACAAATGTATGGCTTTGTTGTTGTTTGCATTACAGTAATGAGAAATATGTGCATTTTCTAACGCATACAGTATATTCACCCAGTCCTGCTTGCGCCGCCTCAGGAGTTATGATTATCAAATCTGGTTGCAGCACACACATAAGGAGCATCTTCACAGATTGTCTAACCTCAAATCAGTTTGGAGTAGACGTCACCGTTACATCACTAGCAGCTGCATTGTGCTGGCAGAAAAACACTGGGAACGAGTCACATCCATGGATTAAGAGAAACAATGTATCGTTGTGCCTTTGGATGTCAGAATGGGAAAGCAAATCATTTTTATATAACACTGTCGTCAAAGACGCCATTTGAAGCTAAACGCAGACGTTTTAAACGGACAGACTATGGATGAAAACTGCTATGATTACACTAAAAAAAAATCCGTAAAATTTACGGTAAAAAACCGGCAGCTGTGGTTGCCGGAATTTTACCGTAAAAAATACGGTAGCAACGTTTTAGGATTTACGGTTTTAACTTAAATTTACAGTTAAATACCGTAATTTCATTAACTGATATAATGTTAATATACCAACCTATTGAAGTACTGAAATCTGTTTTGTACCTTTGTAATACACTGATAACCACCAAATGCAGGTGGTGATGAGAAAGTCACATGATGAACCAAAGCCCATCACAAGCAGCTTTTAAATATTAACATATATATAGAAGGTGCACAGTGTCATTCACACAAACACCAAACACCATCATGGTAACACACATGAAACTGAAATAATGCAATAAACATTAATTTAACAACATTAGGTGTAACACACAACCCTAATATACAAAACTGATAAGAAAAAACTAAGAAGAAACATTATTTTAACAAAAAAAACCCATCATCGTAATCATGCAACGTCTTCCTGCTGATTCACTCTTCTGACATCACACCTGTCTGCTTCTATGTATTTGAATTATTTGAATCAATATGTCATAAAACCATCCATCTTGTGTGTATGTTGAAGTGTAATGTTATGACTGTGTAATGCACACACACACACACACATGCACCTTGAATATTTCAAACACACTGTAGTCTGACTCTGACTCAAACTGCATTGTTTGCTTTAGTTCTGAACATCACAGAAAGTGAAGACTTGCTTATTTTGAGCTTTGGTTGATTATTTATTTTTTAATTTTTGCACTTGAAACATTTGAGATTCACTGTGAATTTAAAACTTCACCTTTTCTTCACTTACGGAAGTGAAAAATGATTCGTTTTTTATTATGTATCTAATTATGTAATAATAAATGTCAATTTTGCTCACATGCGTTCACGTTTTCACAATCAGTTGTTTGTATGATGAAAAGCATGTTACAGATGTAAGCTCGAGAGCTCATTTAAGCACAGAACAAAGATTTCAAGCATGCATCGTGGTTTTGCTCACATTGCTAGAAGGAGAACAGTAAGACTGAGAACACATGCTACCTCCTCAACAGTGTGAAGCTTATTTCAAACACTGAGGCAATCTGTAACAATGACGGTGTTTGCTAGCACTTCATAATAATAACATTGATAATAATGTATACATACATTTAATCATTTTCGATTCCATTTCATTTTCATTTATAGCCTCACAATCATTAACAATCATCCCAATCATTAATCTCGAACTAATGGTTTCACTTCAGCACGGGTGCCAAAAAGGATAGCCAAAGGATTCGTTGTTTGCGCTCCAGGCTTTTCCCGCTCAGCAAACTTCGACTTTCAACAGTCCGAGTCATTTTAACGAATCGGCTCTTTTGATCGATTCACTTCGATGGCTCATTAAAGAAGATTCGATTGGTTTCAGCCATTACTGAAAGTAAATGCATTTGGTTTGGATTTGTAACGTGCTGCTGCCACATTACATGTTTGCACAAACAGTGCCACTACAGACCCCCAGAGACACACGAACTGATGTTGAACTGAGAAAAATAGCCTTTACTAGATATTGTCTTAGTATATAACATGTCTATTTTTGTTTGTATTCAATTAGGCCAAACGAAAACGGTCCACAGTCAGCTCGATTCAGATCGCTTCGGCTTGTTTGGCTTGTTTGAGATGAGCAAATTCTGCTGCAGAACCGATCACCGGTGATCACCGCGAGATGTAGAAAAGTGAGAAAAGTGTCCGTCTTGCCTGCGCTTATTTCACTCCTCCCCTCACTGCAGCCGCCTGCTCTCGCCTTCATTTCAGGCAAGGCGAGGCGCATCTCAAACAAGCCCATTCATGAACCGATTCTTCTTCTTCTCTTCTGTTTTTTTGGCGTGTTATATATATATCCTGTGTGCATATCGCCACCTACTTTTGCTGTTATGCAGTCATGGTTTATTATTTATAATACATTTCTTCCTTGTTTTTGCTTTTCCTATTCTTACACACGTATATACACAAATATTCCTAGTTAAATAATTATTCGATGCTGCATCCCCTTCCTTCTCCCCAGAGGCTCCTGGCGCTGCGTGTTCAGCTCCTCCTCATGAACCGATTCTCGTGAACGAGTCGTTAGGAGTCGGACATGATGTCATATCGGAGAGTTGCGGAGCATCATGGCGGACGCACACAGCAACAATAACCTCGTCCCGGTCTTATTCTCCTTCTCTGAGCTGTCGCGGCCCTCGTCTGTGCCCCTGGGCTCTGGATCTGAAGTGCTCATGCAGAAGTTTCTGTCCATGTACGGGCATCAGATGGACGTTGACCGTAAGCTGGTGCTTCAGTGTTTCTCGGAGGACTGGGGTCAGTACGCTGATGTGCCGAAGGGCTTCACGGTGTCGGAGAGATGTCGGCTGAGACTCGTGCCTCTGCAGATGCCTGTAAGCTCATGTCCACACACCACCCGTCTGTGTGCTCTTCTGTGGGAATGTGTGTGTCTCGCTTCGGAAGAGCTTGGCATCATGTGTTTATTATAAGTAAGATGAGGAAATCATCATATAATGTCTCAGTGCATGAACATGAGTCCGGGCTGCTCTTCTCTCGCAGATTGCGAGTGACCTTTGTTGAAGTTCGTGTTTATAAGCGCGTTGTTTCACTAATAAACACTGAGACCAAGTTTACATTCTCAAAACACATCGCACTGAAGATGTTTCACTTTCATTCACAGCTTGTTGTAGATATTATATGCATACGGTTTATTCCTGAGGATTTAATTATTGTAGTCAGTGGTGAATCACGTTAATGAAAAGATACAAAGATTTTCTTAGATTATTTGATTAAACTGCACAAATGTATGGCTTTGTTGTTGTTTGCATTACAGTAATGAGAAATATGTGCATTTTCTAACGCATACAGTATATTCACCCAGTCCTGCTTGCGCCGCCTCAGGAGTTATGATTATCAAATCTGGTTGCAGCACACACATAAGGAGCATCTTCACAGATTGTCTAACCTCAAATCAGTTTGGAGTAGACGTCACCGTTACATCACTAGCAGCTGCATTGTGCTGGCAGAAAAACACTGGGAACGAGTCACATCCATGGATTAAGAGAAACAATGTATCGTTGTGCCTTTGGATGTCAGAATGGGAAAGCAAATCATTTTTATATAACACTGTCGTCAAAGACGCCATTTGAAGCTAAACGCAGACGTTTTAAACGGACAGACTATGGATGAAAACTGCTATGATTACACTAAAAAAAAATCCGTAAAATTTACGGTAAAAAACCGGCAGCTGTGGTTGCCGGAATTTTACCGTAAAAAATACGGTAGCAACGTTTTAGGATTTACGGTTTTAACTTAAATTTACAGTTAAATACCGTAATTTCATTAACTGATATAATGTTAATATACCAACCTATTGAAGTACTGAAATCTGTTTTGTACCTTTGTAATACACTGATAACCACCAAATGCAGGTGGTGATGAGAAAGTCACATGATGAACCAAAGCCCATCACAAGCAGCTTTTAAATATTAACATATATATAGAAGGTGCACAGTGTCATTCACACAAACACCAAACACCATCATGGTAACACACATGAAACTGAAATAATGCAATAAACATTAATTTAACAACATTAGGTGTAACACACAACCCTAATATACAAAACTGATAAGAAAAAACTAAGAAGAAACATTATTTTAACAAAAAAAACCCATCAAATTGGAAATGTAACGCAGGGAATTCTGGGAATGTCAATTTACGGTTATTCACTGTAAATTATACAGTCTTTTTCACTTACAAAAACGGTATACTACCGTAAAATTAATGTCCAATACATGTAATGTCCAATACAGTTTTTCACCATATAGTAGGGGAATTTACCGTTAACCATTTAACAGGTTTTTACTGTAGCATTTTTACAGTCTTTTACCATTAAATTCAAGGTCATTTTTTACAGTGTGTAGTTGCAAAGTTACTTACTGTTAATAGAATGTCTAAAGTGGACTATCGAAATAAAGTGTTACCCAGTTTATTGCTTATTTATAGGCATTCTGAAACTTTTTGACCTCGACCCAAACAACGTAGTAACCTAAAAAACTGTTGATTTAATCACATTCAAAACAAAACTGAAACTTTTTTGAAACCATCACATGTTTTGAGACAGAGATGAAAAAAAGTGTGCTTGGCATCATTTTACAAATGATTAAATCAGAATATCAACTCACAAATGTGTAAACTCTGTCATTGCACTTCATAACTGCAAAGTCCAATTAAAGTTATGTAGTTGTTTTTGTTGTTATTTATTTACTGTTATGGGAGAAGATACAATCAAAATGGCATTTTACCCCATTGGGGACCTTTAGCCCTGATGTACCTTAAACATCATCATCATCATCATCATCATCAAGATTAGACTTAGTTTGATGGTATCAAACTACATACAGTACTTATTTTATACTTATTTCTATGCATTCATATATAACAGCTGCTTAAAAGTGAATAGTGAATGAAACTAACACCAGCATTTACTTTAGATGCCACATTTAGAAAAAGAAGGAAGTAGCTTAATTTCCCTATTTCAATGACACTTTAATTTCATTATGTTGCCTAATGGACAATGTTCCAAAAACTGAAAACTAAAAATAAATTAATATTATCACACAAATTCACAAGAAACCAAAGCTGCTCAGCCATTTGTGCATTCTGTGTGTTATGATTTAAGACTTCTTATTTGTTGTTTTTGTGCCTTCAGCACCTCTGATACACAGCAAAATCCCCAGTGTTAATTTAACACTCTGAGTGTGGACTCATATAAACACTAAAGCAGTGTTAAAAGTAATACTGAAGCAGAGTTAAAGTTAATGAGATAATTAGGTGATTAATGAAGTGATGATTGACCATTATTGAAGACACCTGACGTTAACAAACAGAATCACCAAAGACGAAAATCACAATTTGTATGTCACCATTATAGTGGTCAGTGTTTGCTTTAGTTGGGCTCCTGACCCTT
>NW_015661951.1:157219-160236 GCF_001515625.1 Sinocyclocheilus rhinocerous | reverse complement strand
GAAGAGCTTGGCGTCATGTGTTTATTATAAGTAAGATGAGGAAATCATCATATAATGTCTCAGTGCATGAACATGAGTCCGGGCTGCTCTTCTCTCGCAGATTGCGAGTGACCTTTGTTGAAGTTCGTGTTTATAAGCGCGTTGTTTCACTAATAAACACTGAGACCAAGTTTACATTCTCAAAACACATCGCACTGAAGATGTTTCACTTTCATTCACAGCTTGTTGTAGATATTATATGCATACGGTTTATTCCTGAGGATTTAATTATTGTAGTCAGTGGTGAATCACGTTAATGAAAAGATACAAAGATTTTCTTAGATTATTTGATTAAACTGCACACATGTATGGCTTTGTTGTTGTTTGCATTACAGTAATGAGAAATATGTGCATTTTCTAACGCATACAGTATATTCACCCAGTCCTGCTTGCGCCGCCTCAGGAGTTATGATTATCAAATCTGGTTGCAGCACACACATAAGGAGCATCTTCACAGATTGTCTAACCTCAAATCAGTTTGGAGTAGACGTCACCGTTACATCACTAGCAGCTGCATTGTGCTGGCAGAAAAACACTGGGAACGAGTCACATCCATGGATTAAGAGAAACAATGTATCGTTGTGCCTTTGGATGTCAGAATGGGAAAGCAAATCATTTTTATATAACACTGTCGTCAAAGACGCCATTTGAAGCTAAACGCAGACGTTTTAAACGGACAGACTATGGATGAAAACTGCTATGATTACACTAAAAAAAAATCCGTAAAATTTACGGTAAAAAACCGGCAGCTGTGGTTGCCGGAATTTTACCGTAAAAAATACGGTAGCAACGTTTTAGGATTTACGGTTTTAACTTAAATTTACAGTTAAATACCGTAATTTCATTAACTGATATAATGTTAATATACCAACCTATTGAAGTACTGAAATCTGTTTTGTACCTTTGTAATACACTGATAACCACCAAAAGCAGGTGGTGATGAGAAAGTCACATGATGAACCAAAGCCCATCACAAGCAGCTTTTAAATATTAACATATATATAGAAGGTGCACAGTGTCATTCACACAAACACTAAACACCATCATGGTAACACACAACATCAAATTTAAAATGTAAAGCAGGGAATTCTGGGAATGTCAATTTACGGTTATTCACTGTAAATTATACGGTATTTTTCACTTCCAAAAACGGTATACTACCGTAAAATTAATGTCCAATACATGTAATGTCCAATACAGTTTTTCACCGTATATAGTAGGGGAATTTACCGTTAACCATTTAACAGGTTTTTACTGTAGCATTTTTACAGTCTTTTACCGTTAAATTCACGGTCATTTTTTACAGTGTACCCTACTTTTAAAGCATACATTTGATTTAAACAATAGCTCTACACATTGTATTAGCCCTACAGTTACAGCATGAAATACTATTTCAACCTATAACATTTTAAGAGAAAAAAAGTTTAAATATAAACTCAAAATGACCTTTTTATTATTCTTTTATTCCATGGCTTCCATAGACTGCTACTTTAAAACGGTAATGTTCTGCCAGCAGATAGGCTCCGCCCACAACAAACGGATGATGGGTGCTGTTTCTCACACTACGCCACGAGGGTTCTTCTCATCTGTCGTCGTCTAGTCATTGCTGCACAGATAATACACAACACAACGCTGACGAGGTGCACACACTACAAAACATTCGGTGAAGAGGCGTTCCCAACCATCAGCCAAAATATGTTTTCTCACATAAATTCTCGTGAGAAATTACAGCGATTATAGGCCATTTCTTGATACATCAAATAAACAGTCATGCTCTTGCCAAAGCATTGTCCAAGACATTGTACGTTTAATTTGATCGCCTTTTCTCCGTTTATACCATCTGCACTGTGATTGGCTGGATTAGTTCCACCTTGTCATTGTGTCGCTCACATTACGAGATCACGTGGTGATAATATCAAACCGGTTTAAAATATGGCAGCGTCTGTGATAGCTCGAGACCGGTTCGGATCACGTTGCTGACCTGCTCATAGTTAACGAGCTTCGGCGACCGCAACGAGCACGAGTAGTGCTGCTACGATCCACGTTTCCTGACCAGCCAATAAAAATAAAACTGCTTACTTCAAGCTCTTATCTCTTACTCTTTCAGCGCTTCCACTTTTTTCAGCACACATAAAAACTACAGCTGCCAAAGTATGATCATCATGCTGTTTTTGTTTACCGCTAGCGCATGCTGATGACGTTTTAAACTTCTATACTGCCCTACAAAGACCTTAACTCGCTAGACTGTGAAACTGAGAAAAATTACTAAAGTTTTTTACTTGTCCAGCCAAATTAATTATAGGTAGGACACTGGGAATGTAACAATTAGATGTTTTAGTAATGAATATGATCTACATTAAAAAATTGTGAGTTCAAACTTGATTTTTACCCCTATTTTGTAGTTAATGTACTCTGCATTTGCATTGTCTGCAAAACGTGAGAAGTCACACGAAGGCAAAAGCCAGTAACTTCCACATTATCAATATTTGGTTGCTGATCACCATTTACAAAATCGTTATAGTAACACCTGTATAAAATCTAGTGATCATGGGCTATCGCATATAGTAATGTGACTGTATTATTATTATTATATTTTATTTATTTTTTGATCGTAACAAGCAGACTAAAAGTTAAACATGCGAGTGGATACCAATTTATTTGCTATGCTCATTAACGTAAAAGAATGCTAGACATAGCATATTGCTTTTATATTGACTTGTATTAATAGCCTAAACCAGGGGTGGGCAGTAAAAAAAAGGCAGAACACCGTATAACTCCAAACCGGCACCGTGACTTCATATTGACGCGCGGCTAAACAAAGGCAGAGCGTTCCAAACCAAGTGAAAGAGCCGTAACTGGTGTTCTACGGTGTTCTGCCTTGGTTTCTCCAGGGCTTTTCGAAGTTACGGTTGAGACGACACATTATTTTCTCGGAAAAACAACGAAATTGACTCAAGATACTTATGCACATGATAAAG
>NW_015661951.1:137542-152542 GCF_001515625.1 Sinocyclocheilus rhinocerous | reverse complement strand
TCATTAATCTCTGAACGCCAACAAGTCGGGTCCCATTTGAGCGCTTTCTTTCCAGTGATGCACCAAAGTGAGAATGGTATGGTGAAATCAGTATTATAGTGAATCATATCGTGAGCTGAGTGAAGCGTTACATCATCTGCTGCTGTGTAATCGATAGACACCGCTAAAAAATCAGAACAAAATGAGAGGAAAGGTCATTTATTAATCTCTGAACGCCAACAAGTCGGGTCCCATTTGAGCGCTTTCTTTCCAGTGATGCACCAAAGTCTGTGAACAGATGTGTAATCTTTCTGCGATGGCGTGTTTGACTGTGATCTTTATTTTGATGAACCGAGGTCTCTTAGTCTATGTTGTTTTCAGTTTATGCGTGAACAAAACTTCACTAAACACGATGCCATCCAGTAATCACAATGAGCCTTGTGCTTTGTTGCTTTTGATGTGAATCAAAGCCTTGGCTTTCAGATTCTGTCAGTTTTATAACAAAATTCAAGCAATAAATGTGGTTTTGATTAGGGATGTAACGATTCACTCAACTCACGATTCGATTCAATTCACGATTTTTTATTATTATTTTTTTAATAAGTAACACAAATAAAATAAATCTCTTCATATAAACAAACTAAGGCTTTGTCTGTGCTCTTTCCATTTAAAATTAGAGATTAAAATTAATCATGCTCCAAACAAAGATGCTGCATACATGCAACACGAGCAGTTTTTAATCTAAATTAGATTGTATAATTTTGAAATTTGAAGCAAAAACAGAATGGTTTGACTTCAGTTTTGTGAAACTGCATAAAAATATGTGCATGAAACTACTCTAACTGTATTAAAAGTATGTAATCTTTTGTAAAAATCTTTTAAAAAGTATATTTTATAAGCTTTTAAAAAATTTTTTAATTAAAACAACAGAATAAGAACAAGTAGAATAAGAAATATAAGTTACCAATCAAATGAAATCAGTATTAACAAAATTAATTTGTAGAGGTGGCACAGAAGAACACAAAAGAGGCTTGGTGTACTTTCAGAAATTTAATGAGGCTCAGAAGTGGAATGAGTGCAATTAAATCCATAAATTCATGATGATATTAATGTTTTAAATATAAAATTTTGAATATAGAAATATTAAATGATTTAAATAACTGAAAAGATACTTTAAAAATGAAACTAAAACTGCCAGCAGGTGGCGGCAAGTCTTAGTCGCACTGTAGAGCCCTGCATCTAAACTTTTCTAAAGACAGTAAGTTCCCCTCAGACATGGATTCATAAACTACCCCTAAATGAATCGCGATTTATTTAGCATCTCAACCGATTTGAATTGTCACATATTTGAATCGATTTTCAACCGGCTCGCAGTTAATCGTTACATCCCTAGTTTTGATGCTCTTTAATGTGGCGTGACAGATCGCTGAATGCTTCAGTTTCGATCTTCTCTTCCTCTTCACTATTAGTTATAGCACAAACTTACTGAAATGAATCATGACTCATCTAATAATTCAATCAGCATTTCATCCACAGAAAGACGTCATTAATACAGCTTGTGTATTTTCCTCAGGGTGGACATTCAATGACCATTAACCTGTTAGTCAGCAAAAAAAGTAACTTTAGAGAGGAGCATTTTGATCGATATATATGCACTCTATTACATATGTTGGTTTTTGTAAAAATCTCTGTGGTCGTAACCGGAACAGGGCTTGACATTAATGTGGATTGTCTGAAGGGCAAGTAGTACGTCATTTATTTCTAGAGCACCTTTCTAGAGCAAGCGTCATAAAGTGCTTTACTGTACATCCAAGATAAGTGAAACCGAATCTTACTTGCCCGACCGGACAACTGACCTGAGTTGAGGATCGTGGAGAAATCAAAACAAATGATCACAACTGCACACAGAAGCAGCATAATGCGGTAAAAATTTAGTTTTTTTATTAATATAATAATACATGATATAGCCTAGTTAAGCAACATGACACGACCAAGAAAGTGCAGTTTTCCTTGAAAACCAGTATGATTGCAAATTTGACATTGATTTTATACAAGAGTTCAAACGAGTAGTTCATATTAAGTGACTTACATTTTAGTACAATATTGTCAGTGTTGACTGTTTTTGCTCGATTTGATTAACAAAAATAGTTTAAACAAAGATCGCAGCAAAACAGTCGCGCGTCTCTGAGCGACACACAGCGCTGTTACTGAATGATTCAGCGTTTCTGAAAGAATCATTTGAGTCAATGATTCAGTGATTCATAAAGAAAGGCACTCACTTCATTCTTAAATGAATCAGCCGTCTGAACGAATCGTTTGAATTAATGACTCACTGATTAAGATCTACTGGCGGTTTACTTTCATATTTAAAAGTATCTTATCTTTGCATTTTGTCCCCAACATTTCATATTTGTATATTAAAAAACAGATTTAAAACAGCAAGCTCGTATTATTTATGCTGTTGTACTTTTGCAGTGTGAATGCTTCATTAAACTGTGTGTGTAAATGCATCTAAACACTTCAGCCGCTTCTGTTTCTTCTGCAGGGGAAAGATCGGTTTTGTTCATAATGATTTCATTTGATTGGTAACAGCCCTATAGTGTCTTATTAGATGAAGTGAAATTATTAATAAAATGTAAGAATTTGATATGAAAGATGACGCGTGCGTTTAATAAGGTTAAGAAAAAACTGCCCTTTATATAGGCAAAAAAAGACCTTGAAATCAATTTAAATCAATTTTAGTATGCAGTAACTTTAGTTACTGTATATAAAATGTCATTTCCAACAATAAAATTGTGGCCAGTGAAAATGCTGAGTGGCCAGTCATTTTTGAAAACCATTAGCCACAGTGGATGCTGAGCAAAAAAGTTAATGTCAAGCCCTGTATACAACCTACAGATACATATACAGCTATAAAATACAAAGAGCGAAAAGCAAACTAAAAGATAATTGCAGCATTTGTTTTGTCACTATCCTCCACAAATGGTCTTTGGCCACTCAAGCACTACGGTCTGTGGGCAGTGAGGGCTGCAAAGCTAACACTTGTGTGTGCTCTCTCTCTCTCTCTCTCAGCGGCTGGCGCGCGCGGGAGTCATCGTCACCACCAGCGAGTCTGTTCTGCTGCAGCTCGTGGCTGATAAAGAGCACCCAAAGTTCAAAGAGATCCAGAACATCATTAAAGCCAGCGCTCCAGAGTCAGGCCTGCTCTCCAAGGTGTGATCGGCCCAGTCTTTCCCTCGGCACACACACACACTGGAACAGGCCACACAAACCCACCAGCACACCTGCTAGTACTGAAAGGGCTTCATTTACAGTCATATAATCCAAAATGTATATTTCAAAGTCTGTTGTATCAAAGCAGATGATCCATGTGTCATTACTGAATCGTGTCTGTCTCCAGACGAGCAGAACTGCAAACACTCGCTCTGAATGTATGGTGTATAGAGTCAGTACAGCTCGAGGATGTCATTAGAAGTTTCTTCTGTAGCTTTAGTTGGTATGGGTTTTTTTGGTTTTGTTTTAGATATTTGAGTCCGTGGATGACTGATCCACATCGTCCCTGACTTTGTAAGGCAGTGGAAAGCATTAGTTTAGAGTGCTCCGATCTCTTCCCTTCCCAAGAGATGGTTGTTTTTCTTCTGTGCTCGGTTTCTCTATTTTAAACCTGTACGGTATGAACATCAAACTACCTCTCGTCTACACGTGCTGATTCCTGCTTACAGCTTAGCCAAGTTACTGAAATCAATAGAACTGTCAAATATTCTTATGTGTCACAAGAGCAACACCTTTACCAGAAAGCTGAAGCTTCTTCAGTGGAAGCAGAATATCATTTTAAGACCTACTGTTACAGAGTCGTTTTCAAGAGTGAGAGCATCAGATCTGCAAACAGTGCTACATATTTCCTGAAAGTGACATTTCTGTGTAGATTCGTGGACATTTTCTTACCCCACTGTTTGATTTGGTTTAATTTAATGTATTGCTCAGACCCAAGGTGGCAGAGAGGTTTCCTGAATTGTCATTTAAAGTTTGATTTATTGATGTTTCTTTTGTGTGTAAGTGTGTATTTTTGTTGAAATCAGCATCCATTTTGTTGTGTACATCTGTATTGGGAAAAAATGTGTATTTGGTGCCTATTGATGAACAGTCACTACTGATTGTACTAAGCACAGATACAATTTCTTTCTTTCTTTTGTATCTGCTCTGTATTGATCTTATACGAATAAATGTTATAAAAGTCCAAAAACAATTAGATTGTATAACTGCATATGGCAGTAATCAGTGTTCAAGCACATTGAGAAATGGAAGAAATATTACCTCAGTTTCCAAATTTAGCAGAACACAATAGATGTATGATTGAAATGTGGTGTAATTCAGCTTTCCTCCACTGAACAGTTGAGTTAAGATGTAATTAATGCATCTCCTGCTGGTGGAATGTAAGAAATGCTGTCCGTCTCATTTTCATGAAGATTGCACTTTGCATTCAGAGAATATTAATAATATTCAATGCCTGATAAATGCATTGAATTGTATCTACTAAAGAAACGAATCAAACAAAACATAACTTTTTAATGATACGCACAAAAAGTCATGCCAATCAAACAAACAGTCTAGCACAAGTTGGATTTTTATTTTTGTAGTGGTGAAGTGTTTTTTTTGGGAACATCTGCATATGGCCATTTGATTCACGGACACTTTCAGAGGATTTTTTTGTATTGTAGTTTTAATGTTTCTGGAGTCGGTGGTGAAAAACTAAGTTAGCTTATAATGCTACCTTGTGGCTAATTTTCACAAAATAAATAAACTGATTAAGTACTTAATTAAAAAAGAACTACATCCCCACCACCTCTACACCTAGTGAGAGATGGATGTGTGTGCGGCGGAGGTGGTGGGGAGTCTGGGGTCTCTACAATGTTTGGGTCTTCCACGCAGAGAGTTCAAGGACAACAGAGGTGTGTGTGTTTTACAGCAGTCTAAACGCAGGACACACACCCATCTGAGTGGTTTCTACTGACGATCTCATATTTTATCTCCTCATTTAAATGTAGGCTTTGTGTGGGAGTTCGTTGAAGTGTGGTGCTGCCATGACCGGGTGCTCTGGGATCTGGGGCACGGCACAGTTTTATGACTCTGGGCCGCTTTAACAGCATCTGACACCAGGCTGACATCAAATCCATTGAAAGGCAAGACAGTTCACACTATGGCCATATTTGTGACACCTTTTCCAGCCATGTAAATACAGCTTCATCAGCGATCCACATTTACGTTTTATTCACAGTGTTTATATTTTTCCCACATCTTGTGCACTGACGTGGGTAAGATTTCACGTAAATCAGAACAAGAAGTCTAGACGTTCAGTGAACTAGAGGCTCAGTAAATCTTAGCTAGTTAGTAACTAACTAACTGTACTTAATTTGGTTGCACCAGAGCTTAGCTAGGATGTGAGCGCTCATAAAATAATGCATAGTCACATATGCCGTTTACTTTCAGTGACCCAACACTGTCGTGAAATTCGAGAACAGTTGTGTTGAAATGTAAATTGCAAACATCATATTAAAGTAAAAACTGTATAAGTGAAGAACTTGCCATCTGTGCAGTGTGCGTCTGTGACAATGGACTATATTACACTTACAAAAGCTGTTGAATCGTAACAAATTCAATGGAAAGCTAATGTTCAAGTTTGGTAATCAAACCAGTCATGAAGAAGGATCTTTCCCAGAGCAAGTGACTGTCTTATCTTACAACTGTGCTGTATAAGATCAAGTGTTAAATGTTAAATTCTTCCACTCTTGACTGCAGCGTAACTGTTTACTACCTTATGCAGGTTCTTGCTGTATAACATCAGACAATCCTGTCTAAATACACATCGCAGCTCCTCATCTAAGCTCTTGTCTTTTCAAGACTCGACTCATAGTTTTCTATTGGCCAGCCTCTTTGTCCATCTACTCCTGCTTCAGACCAACTTTATGTAACATTTTGTGTGTGTAATAGAGTATTACATACTGTAGAATTTGAGTGCTACACATTGTATTGTGACACTGTCACATAAGACACGTGTTTTAACCTGCTCAATATATTATAACGATTTTCTGTATATTTGAGTTTTAATAGGTTTACATATTGCTCCTCATCTAAGCTCTTGTCTTTTCAAGACTCGACTCATAGTTTTCTATTGGCCAGCCTCTTTGTCCATCTACTCCTGCTTCAGACCAACTTTATGTAACATTTTGTGTGTGTAATAGAGTATTACATATTACATACTGTAGATTTTGAGTGCTACACATTGTATTGTGACACTGTCACATAAGACACGTGTTTTAATCTGCTCAATATATTATAACGATTTTCTGTATATTTGAGTTTTAATAGGTTTACATATTGTCTTAGTCATTTTATTCCTCTTAACTATTTAAATGTGTGTATCATAGGTCTTCAACCCTGCTCCTGGGGACCCACTGTCCAGCAAAGTTTATTTCCAGCCTGCTTCAGCACACCTGGCCTGTGACTTTACACATGATCCTGAAGAGCTTGATTAGCTGGTTCAGGTGTGTTTGATTAGGGTTGGAGCTGAACTCTGCAGCACAGTGGGTCCCCAGGAGCAGGGCTGAAGACCTATGGTGTCTGTCTTTAAGTAACTCTGGGTCTGCCTGTCATGTGACTGATCATATGACAGAAAATAGGAAATGGACAGCATAAAGGAGGCAGCATGGCAATCAAATAAATAGTCACTACCCTGCAAACATGTCCTTGTGGGGCCCATGCTGGCTTTTTGCAGGCACAGTGGGCTAGGGCCAGCCCACACCAAACCTAAAACAGGCCCAGTGCTTTGGGCTCACCGCAGGCTCTCTGTGAGCAGCCCACACTATGGGACTGCCTACATTAATCCAATGATGGCCCAGTGTGGGCCAGACATGAGCCTGTTAATAAGAATTTTGTGGGCAGTTTTCTTCCTTACCGCTAGGGTGTTTTAGGTTTCCTTAAGTAAAGCCATGTGGTAGAGAGAGTTAGCAATAGCAAGCAGCAGTAGCCAGCATGGCTCACCTACTGAACACATTGTGCTGTGTCCTGGTTGGGAAATGTGTTATTTCAAGCCCAGTCTAAAGGAGGTTTTTTTTTCTATTTAAAAGTGTACATTGCTGATGTTTTTGCAGAGATGGTACATGTATGTACGGCTTACACTGTAAAAGATTTGACCGTAAACTCACAGTAAATTACTGTAAACTAGTTACATTACTTTCACAGCAAGTTACTGTATCGTTTTTACAGTAAATAATTGTGAAATGACAGCTGTATACTGTGACCTCACAGTTATTCCATACTGTGATAGTTATTCCTTACTGTGATTTAGCAGTATGCTCCTGTAGAATTACTGTATTTAGCTGTGAAGTTACAGTTAATGCCATCAGATTACTGCATATTAGCAGTATTCTGCTGTAGAATTACAGTGTAAACTGTAGGGCTGTGTATCACCAGCAAAGTCACGATACGATACGTATCACGATACAGAGGCCACGATACGATACGTATCACTATACGGACTGCACTGAATTTCACCTCAGCAGAATTTAGTAAAACAGCTATTTATTAAACACTGCACACTATAGTGCCATTTCTAATTATTGGCAGAGCAGGCCAGACCTCTGCATTATGAAGGGCCTCCATAACTGTACCACAGTACAATATCGGTAATGGCATATGTTTCATGTTTACATTGGGCACTCCCCACCAGGTACAATATTCTGATTGTTTGCATCTTGTTTTTAAGCCCATAAATAATAATGTACTCGTTCTAATACATTTATATTGTAATGTACTCATTCTAATATATTTTAAAAATCATTTACATTGCTGGTAGGTTATCACTGCACAAATTAACACTCTCTACAATTAAAAAAATAATAAATTAGAAGAGTTCTAAACTAAAGCGCTGTCTTCACTGTATCTAACGCACACACGCTCAAGGCTGATTTATACTCGACGCGTCCGCAAATTTTTTTTAATTTTTTTTATGTTTTTATTTTTTTTAATTTAGGATGAAGTCAAGTAGAGTCGAAAAAATTTCAGTCATCCCCACAATATGCATATCATTTGATAGATCTCCTCATAACGAGCAACTTTGCCTCAAAAACCATTGCTGTCAATCAAATCGTTCATTAAATATTCTCAATTACGTAAAAAACCTACTTTTTTGCTCAATCTCGATCAAACCACTGCAGCACAATTCTCTGGACTTTAATTATCAAAAAAAAAACAAGGTTTTTCGCCCGATCAGAACCAAACCAGTGCAGAAATAATCTATGGACAGTGTTTATGAATAATTATCAAAAAAAGTTTGAACTTTCAACTCACGGTCGCAAAGGGGCGCCAAATCGTTCAAAAGAGGCGGGGCTAATTTTACTAAAATGGCTTTAACTCATGAATGGAATGAGATATCTTCACCAAACTCGATACGCATGTGTAGGAGCTCAATCTTTGGTAATATTAAAAAAAATGCGCAGCTTTGCCACTTGGTGGCACTATAAGAAGGAAAAAACAGAAAAACAGCTATAACTACGCAACCGTTGGTCCGATCGACTTGAAAATTGGTATGCAGTGTCTTTGTCTAAAGTGGCATAAGTGTCTATGAGGACATTTGCGTATCTATGCTAAAAAAAGTGCATATAGCTGCTAATTGTATTTGTTGTTTGTTGATTTTCAAATATAAAACTTATTGAAATGTTTTCAGTGTGTGTATCAGTTCTTTTTGAACGTTTTCATCTAATTTGAACAAAACCGTGATAATATTGATAATCGTGATAACTTTGATCACTATAATCATGATATGAAATTTTCATACCGTTACATCCCTAGGTCCAACAATACCTTACCTGCAGGGCCTAAAATAACACTCGCCAAGTGCCGGATCCGAGTAAAAATGGGCTTTGGTGAGGATATGAAACTGTGTCAGTCGCCAGATGGCCGGTAACATTTTTATAAGCCCTAACAGTGCATGTCATGAGAGCATAAGCGTTAAGGCTTTGCAGTCTAAATATTCAAGAACTAAAACACGCGAAAGGACACGCGTTACTCTCACGCTGTGAGGGACGTTTAAACATCCGAAGCACTGCGTCTTGAGCTCTGCTTCCTTCCTGCGCTTGGACGGACAAATTCACATTAAATTCTGTCAAAAATGCCCGTCTCGGTGAGTATCCTAGTGAAGTAGTTGGTTCTTAAGTAAACATGAACAGCTGAGAAAGAAACCGGACACGAACCGCGCGTGACGCAATGTTTTAAAAGACAATAGAAGCCATTATAATCAGTGATATTGTCTACACAGGATGCGGCAATTCCTCGTTCTATTTCTGAAATAGTCCAAGAACAGAACTCCAATAATCCTGCTGCTGTCTGCATTTCTAATGTTGATCAAAGAAAAAACAATCACTCACTGCTCTCGAACTTTTAAAAAAGATATAACGACTATAGTGTTTCTGATTAGCATAATGTATTACATTTCTGTAGGCTACCTGTAAATCACTGTTAGACCTGCCTGAAATGCACCGTTTCCATTTGTATCTTTGTTAAAACATCTCTTTCGTTAGGCACATGTTTGCTTTCACAGTGGTCCAATAAAAGTTTCGAAGACAGTTCTTTAAAATCATCAAGTACACTCATTAAAACCTTTACATCACTCTGTTGGCTGACAAACACTAAAACATCATCAGCATATGCAGAGAGACTTATACTCTTTCCAAACATTGGCACAGTAAAACCCTGTACATTTTTTCTTAATTGTTCTAAAAAAGGTTCAATTGCTAATGAATATAACATTCCAGAGAGCGGGCATCCCTGCCTCACACCTCTAAAGACTTTAAAGGGAGTGCATAAGCCACCAATCATTTTAAGTGTGTTCTCAACATCACTGTACAAAACTTTAATTTTATCTATAAAACTTTCACTTCAAAAAAATCACGGTCGCGTTATTCATTCTGGATGCAGAGATAATATTTTGATGGCCAACAACTTCTCCTACACCCAGACAGCAAGCCTCCACACTCGCCACGGATACTATCTTGACTCCGTGACGCCGTGTGAGGAAATCAAGCCCATTCCCACCCTGAGCTGCCATGCTTTCTAAGAAAGCAGGCAGCACGAACAAAACACACACAAGATAAATACTAAATCAAATAAACAAACTTAGAAGTAAAAAAAAAGAAAGAAAAAAGTAAGGAAACACACAACAAAAGCAAATACACACGCTCACACTCACTAAGCTCTCACACACGCTCCACAAACGCCCACGCATGCGCACAGAGAGAGAGAGAGAGAGAGAGAGTCCTGTCCTATTTACATTTCCGGTTGTGCCACAGCTAGGAAAGATGCATGCTTGAGACATTACGTTCTTTACACTTTGACAGCGTCTACTTGAGCTTTCAGTGGTTTCATGGGTCCAATTATGTTGAAAAAACTCATAATTTGCTGATTATTAATAGTAAGGTAGTTGTTAATTTTAGGTAGGGGGCGTATTACGGGATATAGAATACGGTCACGCAGAATAAGGCATCAAATGTGCTTTATAAGCACTAATAAACAACCAATATGCTAGCAATATGCATGCTAATAAGCAACTAGTTAATAATGAGAATTGGTCCTTAAAATACAGTGTTACCACATTCTCATAAAGTGTTAACATGTATTGGTTATTGTTCTTATTTGGGCTTTGATTGCAAAACATTTTGATCTGCCATTTTTAGATGTTAAATTACACAGTAATGCAATTAAAAGATTTATTAAAAAAAAAAAAACTGCTTATGTTATACGTGACTTGACAATAGTGTTTTACTGTATTTTTGAATAATTTCGATCATATTGCATCATACCTTACAGATCATCCATATACTTAAAAAAATTAAATTGTTCATGAAGAATTGCGAAGGGTCAATTGTATTTTAAATAGTAACAATGCAAAAGGATGATGACCTGAATGTCATATGCATTTTATAGATTCAAGTTTAATTGCCCTTTCTATATATATAAAAGGTTCAATTGCTAATGAATATAACATTCCAGAGAGCGGGCATCCCTGCCTCACACCTCTAAAGACTTTAAAGGGAGTGCATAAACCACCAATCATTTTAAGTGTGTTCTCAACATCACTGTACAAAACTTTAATTTTATCTATAAAACTTTCACTTCAAAAAAATCACGGTCGCGTTATTCATTCTGGATGCAGAGATAATATTTTGATGGCCAACAACTTCTCCTACACCCAGACAGCAAGCCTCCACACTCGCCACGGATACTATCTTGACTCCGTGACGCCGTGTGAGGAAATCAAGCCCATTCCCACCCTGAGCTGCCATGCTTTCTAAGAAAGCAGGCAGCACTAACAAAACACACACAAGATAAATACTAAATCAAATAAACAAACTTAGAAGTAAAAAAAAAGAAAGAAAAAAGTAAGGAAACACACAACAAAAGCAAATACACGCGCTCACACTCACTAAGCTCTCACACACGCTCCACAAACATGCGTACGAGAGAGAGAGAGAGAAGGAGAGGAGGAGAGTTCCGTTGAGCAGCAGCAACAGGATGAGCTCCTGATTATTTTACTTTTAATGTTATTTTAAAAAACTGCAGAAGCCAACTAGATGAGAGCAACCTAAAGGACCACACAACTGCCCCAGAGAGAACAACTCTCAAACTGAGACCCTTCCAGACCAAGGCCTGTATGAAGTTAATCACAGACTAAAACCTCAGAGAAACAAAGGAGGATATCAAACATGAATCATCAAAGAATAAGGGAAAGACCCAGAAAGGAAGGAAGGAACTTTTGAATCAATCAGCAATACTTACTTCAGGAAGAACATTTTGGATGTTCTTTTCATACGGCAGTGTCAATGAAGATGGTCGTTTTGGTCTTGTTTTTACAGTCTATGCACTGATTTTGATCAATATTTTAATATTGTGGATATTTTTATCAATATTTATATATAGTTCACAGAGGAACTCTCAAAAACAAACAAAGATACAACACAATACATATTTATATGCATAATCAGAACTGTGCATACTTAAAACTTAAATAAAACATTAAAACGAACACCACATCACAACCTTAGTGACTATGTAATGGATTGCATATAGCCTACAGAAGGACGATACGTCTGTTGCCGTGGTTTAGCGCAAATGAGTCTATGATCTTCTGAACATCCAGGGCCTTGGTTCTTTCTGCGTGTATGGACAGGCAAGCAAGGTTGCTGAGTCGAGGGTTTGCCATTCTGTTTCTCAGGTATGTTTTTACACGCCGCATGCAGGAAAAACTGCGCTCACATGACGCAGAGGTTACTGGCAGTGACAGATATGCGTAAAAGTTTATAAATGTCCGCGAAGGAGTCTTTGTAAGGTTTAAGCATGGATAATAACTCCAGTGCACTGCTAACTGTTTCCCCCTTTTCTTTTTTTCTTTCCAAAAGCCGGCGCATTTGGTGCAACTCAGCCAGCAGATTGTCCTCTCTGATTCCATAGTGCTGTGCCATGGGCACAAGGCTCTCCTTTTGAAGGAATGTGGCATGCTTGGGGTTGAGGGCTGACGTTCCAATGAGAACTGCACCTGCTTCTGCAGAAAACCGTCGGATCATTTCATTCATGAGTCGGTCAATGACAGGGTAGAATGAGGATGTTCGGAGTTTATCCGAAGAGGACATGGATGGATGATGTTCGGTTGGAGCTTCAATTATAAAGTCCTGTAGATGGCGAGGCTTTTGAGATTGCCTCTTCTCTTGTAGGGGCGGCGGTGGTATGATGACGCCGACATTTGCGCAAAGGGCCTCTGCCTTGCTCCACACGGCTCTCCAGGAGTCCTCCGTGCGCTTTTCTTTTATGCTGGTGATGACTGAGTGTGCGAGGTCAGTGGCAGTCTCGAGCAAAAGATCAGGGGACTGTAGAGTGTCAGACATAAACTTTGCAGAGCGGAACAGATCCTCAAAAAGGATAAGATGAAGGATGAATTCAGCATCAATGAGTGAGAGTAGTGACCAACGCGTCAGTCGATCTGCGTGAATTTGGCTGCGATTTAATGTCCTTTAAGGATGCAATGATGGCTGGCTTTTTGCAGTGCCCACAGCGAGTGGTACTGGCAGTACCATCTCGTATCACACAGTTTCTTAAGTTCAGTGGGCTGCTGTGAAGGCTCAAATTCCCTTTGCTTCTTAGTGAAATGAGCATGGACAAATGAGCCTGAGAAAAACTTGTAAATGTCTTGCACAATAACAAAAAAATCGCCCGCTGCCTTCACGTTTCTGACACAGTCCACTAAAACAAGATTGAGGCGGTGTGCGTGGCAATGAATGTAGATTGCCTGAGGGACCTCTTCTCTGAATTTCTCCTGGACCCCGTTGTGAACACCAGACATCACGGCAGCGCCGTCATAACACTGAGCAATACAGGCAGTGTGATCAATGTTACATTTACTAAGAGTCTCTTTGACAGTAGTAAAAAGCGACTCAGCATCTAACCCGTCAGCTGGAGTAAAATGAAGAAATTCTTCCACAGCTTCATCATTTTTTACGTAGTGCACCACGGGTTGCTGCCATTCTGAGTGAGAGTTTTTCGTTCCGGTGTTATTAATTTGTGTTTGTTTCGGAAGCCGTAGGGAGGAGGTTTTTATTTACTTTATGATCCCTTGTTATCTCCTGTTTATTGACCGCTAGGGAGTAAGGGGAGAGTATTGTATTTTGTTTGGGTTTTGATTTGTTAGGTAAGTTACTGTCTAATTAATGTTTTAGTTAGTTCTTCTTTTGTTTGTTATTTTGGCCTTGACCCCTTCTGAAGATTCACGCTTCCTGTTATATGATACTTTGTGAATTAAAAGCTGATTATTTGATTTACTCTTGTCCATGCTGATTCGGTGTGCATCCTCCACCCAGGCCAGTTGTGTTAGATATAGGCTGTCAGATATGAAAGGACACCGCTTACTGTGCTGGTTCTTGGTGCTTCTTCCTGTTGTTAAAAAAACAAACAAACAAAAAAAAATATTTTTCTGTTTGAAAAAATAGCCTGGCAATTGAGGAAAAACTCAAAGTCTGTAATGTCAAAAAATTAAAGCCTTTATTATGTAAATTGAAAGGAGAATGCACAGTGAACCAGCAGGGTAAGTATAATTCTTCTATCCGCTACAAGAATGCCCTCAAGAGATTCACCAAGTTTGGATCCATGAAAAAAGCCTTCGCCAAAATTAATGTTGACCGCAACACAATTGCAAGAACAGCTATAATTGCTGAGCTAGCAATCACATATCCAGACACATTTAAGGAGCTGCTCCCCACAGACGACGTAAATGAGAAGGTCTCTGAGTTTGCAGAGCGCTGCAGGAGGGCTATAACAAAAGAGATGGCTGAAACCATCACAGCAAAGAAAAAAAGTGGACAACTCCTCCCAATAATGCATAAGTACACTTATTTTTTTTTTTTCATGAACAAGTTATCCTGTTGTTTTCCCTTCAAAACACTAAATATATGTGTTGAGATTATTTTGTAAACCTCTGTTTGAGGAAGCACTGGTAATTATTTTTTGTTCGTTTTTTCTTTTTCATTATGTCAGAATTTCAGAACCCTCTGTGTGAGGAAGAACAAGTTCTGTTCTTTTTATGTATTGTTCACATACATAAAGTTAAGTATAATCTTTTGACGTGTCTGTTGCATTTTGTTAAGGTATTTAATATGATTTGTTAATACTCTGTATTTAATATGATTTGACAGAGTAAGACCACTTAACATTTAATGACAGAGTATTAACACTTATTAACACTTAATGACATTTTAATGACAAGTTCAACTTGTACCACTGTAGTTGAGGTAAAGAAAAGTATTCATGATGCTGTTATAAAATTATTTGACAGAGTATTAACACTTAATGACAAATTCAACTTGTACCACTGAATAAAAGTGGTCAGAAAAATATTCATGACACAATTATAATGGCCTCATGACAGCCAATATCAAAACCAACCACATGACTGTTTAATGTAATGTTAACCCATAAAGCTAA
>NW_015661951.1:122687-136791 GCF_001515625.1 Sinocyclocheilus rhinocerous | reverse complement strand
CTGTCATAAAATTATTTGACAGAGTATTAACACTTAATGACATTTTAATGACAAATTCAATTTGTACCACTGAATAAAAGTGGTCAGAAAAATATTCATGACACAATTATAATGGCCTCATGACAGCCAATATCAAAACCAACCACATGACTGTTTAATGTAATGTTAACCCATAAAGCTAAATAATTTCTTAAATTTGATCATTAATCTGCTATGTCATGTTTATGACAAATTTATGACGGGTTATGTTGTCTAAGTAATGTCAAGTTGTCACGACAGGTACTGACAGGTTATGTTGTCTTGGTAATGTCAAGTTGTCATGACAAAGACACTGACAGGTTATGATGTATTTGGTGTTTAGTAGTTGTCATAACAAAGGCATCTCAAACAATGTCATCTTTGCTTTAAAAATGACATAACTGAGCGAATGACACTTAATGACAGTTGTCATAAACATGCATAAAACCTCCTTCATATTCATGACGTGTGTGGTGTCATGATTATAAAGGTGTCATGTCAGTCTTAAGCACACCCCTTCAAGTAAAGTGTTACCGGCATCTGTAAAGGCAGACAGATCCTGGTATTTGAAGATGCTGAAGGAAATGAGGAATCAAGAATTTTATCTCTGAACTTATACCACAACGGCACTGTCATGATCCAAGGCTCGGAGCCTGCCCTCCAAGCATTTACATTTGCCTTTATACAAATTAAACAGCAATTCTGGGTTCTTGACGTAACGGACCCGGGAAGTAACTCGTTGTAGTCTCTACCAGCCGTTTTTGCATTCATTCAACTGCTAGAATTTTAAAAGACGATATCTCCATTTGCATTGAACTTTCAGCTTCGTAACTTTGCAGATATTGTTTATGCTCAAACAGCAACATTACACACTAACTAACGTTAAAAAAGTGAAATCGCAATCAACCACCCCTTTAACTTAGCTTTGGCTTCCAGAAACTAAGGAAAGTACTAGTGATGTTATAACAATGGTTAAATCTGATAAAAGACAGACACATTCATCCAAATAAAATAAATTGTTTTATAAATTTATTTTAAAAAAGCATAAAAAATAAAAAGACATTTGGCCCCAAACGAGCCAACTGAACAGCAGTGCTCTATGAACTATGTGCATACTGTACACATACAGTTGGATTGCAGAACTTTCTCTGCAGATGTATGTCAAGCTGTGTGTGTGTGTGTGTGTGTGTGAGAGAGAGAGAGAGAGAGAGTACATATTTCAGCTTATGAATGTTTTTTTTTTGTCATTAGTGTTTGTTGCACATTTTGATGCCTGGATGAAAAAGCACCTAAAGCACTGTGGCTTCCCCACCCCACAGCAGAGAGAGTGTTCTCCATGGTGGGTTTGAACAAAACCAAAACCAGGAACAGTTTGGCTCTGGACAGAATGCCATCATTCACTGTGAAGGTGAAAATGGCTGACCTTGAGCCACAGTGCTTCAAGACATCAAAATGTGCAACAAACACTTACAACAGAAAAAACAAACATTCATAAGCTGAAAACACACACACACACACAGCTTGACATACATCCGCAGGGCAAATTTTGCAATCCTACTGTATGTGTACAGTATGTACATTGAGCACTGCTCTTCAGTTGGCTCATTTGTGGCCAAATTTCTTTTTTTTTTCCCTGATACATTTGTATTTTTGAAATACATAAACTTATTTTTTTTAAATCAGATTTACCAGTTGTTATCATTTATATTTGTTCTGATCAATTATGAACAATAGGTCAAATTGAACTGCTATTGACAACTTGAGAGAATTGGGTGCTGCAAATATTTGAGTGGCCCCTCCCCTAATCTCACTCCAAAATTTTACTATAACTTGAGAGCCCTGGTGGCAACCCTAATCAGCGTGTCAAAGTAACATTCAAGTTGAACCAGTTTGGAAAAGTCCTAAGACAGGGGTGTCAAACTCAGTTCCTGGAGGGTCACAATACAGGGGACTAATACAGGGCTTCAGGAAAGCCTGAAAACTACAGGTCTGTGTGTTGCAGCAGGGCTGGAGCTAAACTCTGCAGCTGAGTTTGAGCCCACTGTCCTGAGCCTCACACACAGCAAAACCTGAGTTATTCTGTACAGGGCTCAAATTGTTGAAAAAATTGACAAGAAGCATCCCCTCTGTAAAACCACCATCCTACCATCCACTTTAGATGAATAATGCTGTGTTTTATGTAAAACCAATCATGCAAATTAAATATTAGAACTCTCTACGTATGATAATTTATGAACTAACTAACGGCGATTGGCCGTTCAAAACTCAATAGGATTCCTTATTCTTCATGCAAAATGGTTAAAAAGCACCTTTAGACAGCACTTAATTCCTTGATTTGAGTTTAAAGACCTTCCCCTGACACAATATTTAGCTCTATGTCTGACTGTGAGGGACAGAGAAGTCACATTAATGAATGTCAAAAAAAGAAAAACCATCTTGAAAGTCCACAAAAAAAAAAAATCCAACAATTTAAAACACAGACACAGAATATAAAGCCTAAGATGATACAAATAACTGAATATAATTAGAGAATGTCACAATGTTTTATTCTCAGCACACAGAATACTGATGTTTCGCTGTCATCTGCTTTTGCTCCACAGACTTGGCCACAAGTAGAAAGTGAAAGAGTGACATGATGTGTAGCCACGCATGATGTCCCATACACTTTCCGAAAACAATTGTAGCTTTTTAAACAAGTTTTAGACAAAACAGTTTGTTCCATTTTTCCAAGCACAGTAAACAATACTCTATAATACCGTAATACTGCACTCATGATATCTCGATTAGCCGCAAACTGGCTAGATCAGTAACACAGCACAGAAAACACCATTTACTGAGTTGTTTACACAGCTACACAAATGAACTATATACCTGTGAATTTCCCAGAGCAAACAAACTTCAAGCATCATCACTGTCAATACTGCATAAAGATGCTGAAATATTAGCTGTAACACATCAGATATGATGCTGTGCTTCTGTCTTCATCATGATGGTTTATTTTGAAACACACTGTGTGTGTTAGTGTCATGAAGAGTGTGTGTTTCTCCATGATGAGGCGTCTTTCAGTCTGGATGAGGACCTGCAATTCAGTCTGATTATTATTCATGTTAATGGAGTGGATTGTTCAGTAATTCATTAATATGTTTGATCACACAGAAATAAGGTAATCCGAATGGAATGTAAAACTCACCACCATTAATGAAGTACTCATCTATCAAAATAAAAAGAGTAATTAGCTTAAAAATAGCATGCCATGACATGTATAGTGTGTTGTTCCGTAACTCACAGACCTGTTGATGTTGACTTGTAGTAAATGAATCCAGCAGCTGCCATGATGATTCCCAGCATCAGTCCAGCAGCTCCAGCAGTGAATAACAGCGGTGTATTCCACTCAAACTCAGGCAGAGGAGGGTCTGTGAGGAACACACATCACTCCATCATCACAGCAGTTACTGTCTTACTCTCATTTATTGTTTTTTGTTTAGCAGGATGAGATTTAACATCTGGACAGTTTCCATATTTTCTCTTATTGTGTGATGAATGCAATATATTGGTATGTCAGAGTTCTCTCTCTTACTCCAGTCATAGATCATGGGTTTGGTGAAGCCGGCGTGCTCCACCATACAGGAGATCTTCTCTCCAGCTTTGGGAGTGTACTCCAGCTGAGTGTGAATCTGGTGGTACCAGTCTCCGTTAGGCATCTTGTCAGTGGAGGTCACGTCAGAAGTCACCACTACACCGTCCCTCAGCCAGGACACACTGATTTGCTCAGGGTAGAAGTCATACGCACTGCACATCAGCAGCGATGGATGTCTGCTGTCTCCCTGCTTCACTAAACTCAGCTTCACAACTGGAGCCACTGAACCAGGAGGAGCCACAATTACATCTTACAATAAACATTACCATTACACCATTTAAAATGTGCTTGATATTAGATACATATTTTCCTTTAAAAATTATATAACCGTTTAAATGAAGAGCTCTGTGTGAGTCTTGAGTCACATACCTGCTTTATCATGGATAGCGGTTTTGAACAGTTCAGCATTAGGTTTACAGAATGTTTCAACTTCAGCCTTTAATTGCTGTATGATTGCTGGATCTTTGTTCCACATCTCTGCAGTTCTCACTCCAAACTCAGTAAACCCCACAAACTCCCCCACAGTGCTGTTGAACTGTACGTACAGATATTTATTGAAGTAATAGCCATCCAAGAACACCATGTCACTGAAATCACTGGAGCTGTAGATGCACTGTGGCCAATGGTAGTTATAATATCCATTAGCTGGAAAACAATCAAACAAAAACACAAGCACTTGAACACATCAGCCAGTTGTTGTTATTAATAGAATGTCCTTTCTAAAACATCATGTTCATATTATTAAAATATCTGTACCTATACTTAACTACATTGGAGGATCCACTAGCAGAGAACCATCCTAACTAACAGCATTTAAAAAGAAAATATTGCTGTTAAATCTTACCAACACTGTTAAATACCAAAAACACCAATATATCCACACCAGCACTACTACTGTAATAATGCTCATTTCTTCAGTGTCAGTTAGTAAAGCCCATTTCTCTCACCTGCGCCGGTGAATACAGACAGCAGGAGAATGTGATGGAGACTCCAGAGCTTTGGCACGGACATGTTCACTCGCTCTATCACAACTGAGAGCAGACAATAATACTCTGTTCATGATCAAGAGATGAGGGTCACTTGGAACCCCAACCGAGGTGGTACTAAAAAAAGTACCAGGTACCAGGTACTGTACCCAGTGGAAAACCCCCAAAAGTGAACCGTACCGAGGCGTACCGTGCCGTACCATGCAGTGGAAAAGCGCCATTAGTTGTCTGGGAACCGCACTGGTAACTAGTTCCTGTAACTGAGTTTCTATAACTACCACTTCCCTTTTAGACACACACTCGTGAACTTCCCTAAGCACTTACTCTCAGGTGAATCCTGCTGCCATTCTGAAGTGTGTTACTCCTCATGAAGTGGACGAGAGAAGTTTATATGGACAGAGCCTCGACCCCTCGATCTTGACTGAGACAGTGAGTCTGCTTCATATGCACACTGCAGGTCGATCCATAGACCACAATGCAACATGATTATGACGTCACCGCAGATCGTGTTTCATTTACCCCCAACCCAAACAACTCTATAATACATTAATTATTTTCTTAAATATTTAAAACAGCCCAGTCATACCTATTAGGGATGGTAATATTCACCAAATCGCATCGGTGCATCAGCATAAAAGTTAACGATGCAATGCATCAATTTATAAAAGTGTGCGTCGGATACAAGTCGGCATTTGTATGGCGATGCATTGTTTTTAACATTTGCATCGGTAAAAACTAGTTTATTTACATGTAATTATTATACAGTATTTTCTCCTCTCGAAGCCGTTTCTCAAGCACGTTCTCTCATCCCCGCTGCTGCTGCGTGAATATGATGCATCTCAACACTACAGAGACCGAGGCGTGTCCTGAGAGTCACATAGATCATATATTAACATGGCAGAGGTAGAGCTGCATCTTCCACCAAATAACTGCAAATCCAGGGTTTGGAATAACTTTGGGTTTTATAAGAGAGATGGGGATTTTGATAAAACCCATGCAATTTGTAAAATATGTCATGCCGCTATAAAATATACATTCAGTACGACTAATTTAACAACACACTTGAAGCGCAGACACATTGTCAGTGCAGATAATGTGGAAATGCATAGCATCATAATTTTTCCATTGATTGCATTGCATTGAATCGAAAATAATGGTCTCCTTAAAAAAAAACAATTCGTATGACCTGAGAACAGCGGCTTTAACGATGTCATAATCAAGACTTCGCTCAATTGGCAATGCCGTGCAAATTTCTTGAGCTTTGCCGGTCAGACTGCATTGTAGGAACAATGCCCACATGTCCTTCGACCATCTAAGCTTACCTGCTACCCACTTAAAAGCAACAAAGTAAGCATCGACCTCAGACTCACAAAAAGGAGGTACGAGTTTGATATACTTACTAACGTCAAACTCAAGGTTTTCCTGATCAACACTTGCATTAACAGGCGGAATAGGAGAGGCAGTGGGAACAGAAGGAGGCCTGGAGCGTGGGACAGGAACAGGTTTCCTGCTCATCTCCCCAGCTTGCAAATCTAGACGTGCGGTTTAACTCTGAGGTCTAACTCTTTTAAACGAATGGCCAGGACCGGATCATAATTGTCATTCTCAACAATATCTGTATCAGGAAGAATGTCCTCAGTCACGGCCTCTGCTGGAACTACAGGACGTTCTTCATCCTCAAGGGTCAAACTCCATTTCTATCACCACAGTCACCTTCCTCCCCACACAAAAAGCCAAAACACGCGATTAGAGAGAAAAGAGAAAAATGCTACTCACAACTAAATTAGAAAAAAGTATGGGACAAGCCCCCACTTGTTACGTTCCCCCGTATTTAATCCAGGGAAGTAACAAAGAGAAGAAAAAAAAAAAGTATCGAGGAAACGAAAAGCGAGAACACACTTCAGTCCTCTGGCCCAGAGTGAAGATGACATCAGTTGATATATATAAACAGAAATAATTTTATTTACAAGACAGAAAAGAACGATGGGAGCAAAGGCTCAGGGAAAAATGCTACTCACAACTAAATTAGAAAAAAGGATGGGACAAGCCCCCACTTGTTACGTTCCCCCGTATTTAATCCAGGGAAGTAACAAAGAGAAGAAAAAAAAAAAGTTTCAAGGAAACGAAAAGCGAGAACACACTTCAGTCCTCTGGCCCAGAGTGAAGATGACATCAGTCGATATATATAAACAGAAATAATTTTATTTACAAGACAGAAAAGAACGATGGGAGCAAAGGCTCAGGGAAAAGCAAGGCCTAAAATAACAAACAAAATAGTTCACTAACTAATTTAAGAAGGAGCTCTAACTAACCTTAAAGAAAAGAAAAGAAATGAACAGCCAACTTCCCTCACCTCCCTTGCTGTACAAAAACAGAGGCAAAAAGCAGTATAAAAAGAAAAAGGCACTCTCCCCCTACAGCATCCCTCTTAACACACAGGCTAGTATTTAAAATCACTCGAGACAAAAGAGCCCCAAGACCTTTTGATCAATCTCAACCTGGAACAATATCCATTAACTGTGCATGCTGAAACTCAATTAGCCACTGCTAATACACAACCATTGTCTCTGCATGAAAAACAAGCACAAAGTTCAGTCTGGAGCAGGGGAGAAGTGTCTGCTAGCAAACTCAGGATCCTCTTGGGCACGCTCTCACAAACGAGCTACAGGTGGTGGTGATTTGCCCTGAGGAGCAGCAGAGAGAGACAGAGCAAAGACAAACACGCCCACACCTTTGTTAACAACAATGAAACAAATTCAAGAACAATAATGGTATTACAAATAATTAATAAATATACGTCCCTATGGACGTAACACTAACGCTGGGGCTCAGCTAGAATATTTTAAAGTCTGTGTGAACCGGAAGCTGCTGCCGACTTTATTTCAGTATGGTGATGTATGGAAACGGAATATCAAGTAGAGGGCGGGTTTTATTTTTGCCCTCCTCCTTTCATCTTTTACTCGCAGAGCAGACGCAAATGATCAGATTTTGATTAAAGATTACCAAGACAAATTTTTCAGTGGATTAACTTGCACAAATTAATTGTTTACCTTAAGACTAGCAATGGGCGAACAAAAGAAATATTGTACATTTTGATTGTATGCAGACATTAAACTTACGTGTGAAAGGGTTAATATGCATTTGAATGCTTACAAATGTCATGAAGTGCTTAAAACTACTAACATTTGTAAATGTAAAAAAGTGCATTAGATGATATGTAAATCAATTTAATCAGATTAAACAACCAGTTAAATATAATGTCTAAGCTAGGGTGACCATACATGCCATTTTCCCCGGACGCGTCCTGGCCAGGATTTCTATATTGCCTAAAATATCTAGGTTTTGGCTTTGTTTGCGTGTGCAGACCGATCGGTGTATGACATCAAAGTACCATACAGACGGTTATGCTTTCGAAACGCTCTCGAGGTACTTTGATGTCAAACACTGATCGGTCTGAGCCGCACTGCTTTTAAGTCGAACACACCTAATATGTTCGCGTAATTGCATCGCTTTGACCGTAGATCCCACCTTCTCACACGCCATGATTGGTCCATTATGTACAATGCTTGCATGTTATTGGTCAAACTACTTTTCGATCATTACCTTCAGCAAGCATGAAACAGGAAAACAAAGCCAAAACAAATCCTGGCCAGGACGCGTCCTGGGAAAATGGCACGTATGGTCACCCTAGTCTAAGCATTCAAATACACATGCATAAATAAGCTGTTATGAAAATCATTTGTAGGTTTTTCTAAAGTGACTGCTTTATATCACTGTAAAATACCCTTCTGTATGTCCCTGCACGCTTTATTTATAACAGCTTTTTATTAATAAAGCTTTATAAAAGTGAAAGTTTCTGAAACATGTTTAATTTTTATTGGCATAATTTTAAGTACAAAAAATGTAACATTTCAGTTCATGACAAAATCACTTACATTTAGCATGAAGGTAGCAAAAGTGTCTTATTTTTATTATTAAGTAAGATTCCGATTTCTTTAGATTACTTCTGATGAACTGCACATGTACCGTCTTCAGAATCCTGGAGAAACTGTCTTTGATTGGGTCCACTGCATTAAATGTTTGATGTTTTTGGCCATGTCTGGCGTGTCAGTCGTAGTTGCTTTAATGAGGAAGAAGAGTCCAGTAGCGACTCCCAGCAGCCCCAGAGTCAATCCCACTCCACAGAAGAGCGCCGGACCCAGGCTGGGCAGGACAGCAGCCGCCTCCGGGACACCTGGAGATTAGAGGTATATGTTATATGAGCAATAGCACTCGAGTACGAGAGCGATGCCGGCTCTATATCAGCGGCTGTGATTAGGCACGAGGCAGCTGATATAGAGCCGGTATCGCTCGAGTACGAGAGTGATATTGCGGTTATACAACAGTTCGACGGAACATGTGTGTAATTAAACAAGAAACAACGGAGTGCCTAATAAAACCCTCTTTTGTGTGGAACTACTTCCTTCCGCCACGGATTCAAAGCTAAAGTTGACAGTTAAACATACGCCACTTTTAGAATTGGTATCAAGGGCATGTGCTGCTTCAGTTAGGTTATTAGTGAGAAATAATGAGGTTATAAGAGAGAAACAATGCGGCAAGATGTGCATCTGAATGAGAGAGAGACCGCGAAGCTAGTCGTTTCTTCTTATATTAACTAACGTACTCTACGATTAGCTCAGTGAATAATTAAAAAAAAACATAGACCCGGATAGAACAAGCGGAGTGATACAAAATTGTGAAAGGGCGTTCCTGTAGCGATACCAGTACAATATCTCACGGTTCTCAACCAATCAGATTTGAGAACCAGAACGAACTGTTGTATAAATGAATTCAGTGTATGAATGTGAATGTGAGAACAGCTGCTGAGCAGATGCACTTTCACTCTAACAATCCTCTCAGCGCTTGCTATTTCATTTGTCACAGAATCAATGCTGCTGTTTTTAAATCAACTCATTTGATTCTCTTTGTAAATGGCTCTTACTCCATATTCTGGTCTGCGGTTGGCCCTGGAGCGCTCGGTGGTTCACTGTGCAGCTGTAAACGTCTCCATCTTCAGGAGTGATCTTCAGGGAGGAGAACACGTGGAAGGATCCGTCGCTCCTCGGCCGGTACTGACTCAGACTCACGTCTTCTGTCACAATCACATTGTTCTTAGCCCATGAGACGCTGACAGGTGGAGGAAAGAAGCCCGTCACGTGACAGATGAGCGTGTTTTCAACAGCCAGCTGCACATCGTTCCTCGGATAGATGAACGTCTCAGGAGGGTCTGTGAACACACATAACTGTGTTGAACTCTGCAGCAGTACATCTGACCTCATTCAAATGAAATGCGTGCATAAGAACACTGATATCATACATGTTTAATACAATTGCAAGCCAAAACTCATGGTTAACCAAAATATTGTAAACACTGAATGCATAAAAATGTAGCTCATTTAATTTCTGTTAAAGAAATGCATTACTGTAAAACTCATGCAAAACTGTACTTTAAAAAAGCTTCACAATGCAAATTCATGTCGTACCCATTTCCTCTGGTGGGCTCTCGTAAGCTTTAATGAGTACAGCCAGGTTTTGTTTGCATACTTCTTGCTTTGCAACACTTTCTTCATAATATCCTGGAAAGCTCATAGGATCTGCGAAATCAGGTAATGTAACTACTCCTGTCTTCTGATTAAAGTCAGCATGCCACGCTTCCTCTCCGTCAGATCCAGTCATAGACTCTTTCTCTGTTTCAGAACATCCAGTGATTGAGAAATCCTTATGCTCTACTGAAACGGAAGAAGCATCAACAGATAAATGAGAAATTCACAGAGTCCCAGACAAATTAACTGCATATCAGATATAACTAATGTGTTTTGGGAATTAACACAAAACTTTTTTTTTTTTGTCAATTATTTAAAGCACCAGTCGTTTCTAAATGTGAAGATGTTCTATACAGGTGTTGTTAACACCCAATATGCTAAATGACCACGTATAGTCAACCACTGACCAGTCAAACAGCTGATGACTAGTTAACTACCAAACCTAACATGGTGATCGAAGTAAATATACAACAGGGTTACACTTTATTTTAAGGTGTCCTTGTTACAGTGTAATTATACAATTAAGTACTGAGTAATAATAATAGACCATATGCACTTACGATATGGTTAAGATTAGTGTTATGATTAGGGTTACCTGCATGTAATTATGCATTTTTTTTTTGTTATTATAATCGTAAATACATGTAACAAGGACACTTTAAAATAAAGTGTTGCCAAAAAGTGCATTTAGAAATCTTTTGTAACAATGTACACCACCATTCAAAAGTTTGGGGTCACTATTTACTATTTTCTTTTTTAAATAAATTAATACTTTTTTATTCAGCAAGAATGAGTTGGATTAATAAAAAGTGATAGTAAAGATTTGCACAGTTAGGAAAGATTTATATTTTGAATAAATGCTTTTAGACTTAGAAAGTACCACGGGTTTCATTAAAATATTAAGCAGCAATCAACATCAATAAATCAGCATATCCAGCTTTTTCCTCCCATAAGAGCGAGCGCAAACATTTGTAAATGTAATGTGTCTTGCTTCCGGTGTCATCCGTGTCCCGCTATTTTTACAAAACCACTCATTTTGTAGCTTGATATTGAGAATTGCTGTGTCTTAACATATTATTTTAATGTATTGTCTTAATTATGAACACACTGGTTTGTAAGTGCAAGAGTTTTACTGCAGGTGGTTATTGTTCTGGTTATTTCCCTACAGCGGCTACTGAACCTCTCTCGCACATAGGCTTACTTCAAGGTGGATCAGAATGATTTCTGAAGATCATGTGACACTGAAGACTGGAGTAATGATGCTGAAAATACAGATGTGCATCACAGGAATAAATTACAGTTTACAATATATTAAAATATAAGTTTTTATCAAATAAATGCAGCCTTGATGAGCATAACTTCTTAAAAAAAAAAAAATTAAAAATTGTACTGATGCCAAACTTTTGAACGGTAGTGTATATCACTTAAGGAATTAGTGTTCTTCTTGAAAATATTACATCAGTGTACAGGCTTTTCATATTAAAAATCTGTGTAAATATGTTAATATGCAAAGAATGAACTTACACTGAGCATCGGCTGAGAGAAAAGCAGTGAGGGTAAGAATGGCCAGATACAGCTCCATGTTTGTCGATGACAGAGGAACTTCAGCCGAGGTGAATGAGTGCAGGCTAAAGCTTAGTTTCAGTTTGATAAACACATCCTCCACTCAGAACTTAACCCTCACTGTGACACTGCTGTATCCAGGGGGAGGAGGGCAAACTAAAACACTAGGCTACTCTCTTGTTGGTCCCACTTTATATTAGGTGTCCTTAACAACTATGTATAACTAGTATACAACCGTATAACTTACATGACACATTAAGCACTTGATACAGTGTACTTACGCTGTACCTTCATGTTCTTTAATTGTACTTACATTTAAAGTACCTGCATCTTCAGTCTGTAGTTATAATAGTGTACTTGTCTTGTATATGTAAGTTGTAAGTACAGTTTGTAAGTACACACTTTAATTGCAATATTGTAACTTCAACTGTAACTACTCTGCAGTGTCTGTGAAATATTTTTTGAGGAAAATGTATGTTTTTACAGGTGTAAAACATTTTTGTTCATGCCTACAGTAATGTGATTAATATACTTAAATTCAAACCATTATTATGGATGCAACAAATGATTTCAGAATACAGCAATGTAGATCCAGTCATCTTGTTCGGCACATTACAGCTACTCAGAAAGTTTGATTTTCTTTAGTTGTGCACCCCACGTGCTGTAAACGACAATGTGCAAATACCATTTCTCAGCAAGAGGGCAGTAAGGTTTAATTTGATAACATTGGTTAATGCATTAAGTAACAGGAACTAACAATGAATAATATATTGTATAGCATTTATTAATCAATGCTGATGTTAGTTAATAAAAAATGTTTTGTTCATTTTAGTTTAGGTCATTTATTACATGCAGAATAAAACTATAGGATTCTTATTTAAACTTGCTAATAATGCTGGGACATGCAAAGAAAAACAACACATGCAGTTATGAAATCTTTTTATTTATTTATTTATTTTTTTTTACTGAAAACCATCAGATAAACAGGAACAATCTATTTCTCAAACTTTAACAACATAATTCCGACTACTTTAATTTTGCGAAAAGGTACATAAAATGCATAAAAGACCCCAATAAATCAAATTAAAACAGAAATATTCAGCCTTTAGCTAAATTTTATTTAATTGGCAGGGGTTTCCCACTCTTTTTTGCTGAGTTAATTAAGGCTTTTTAGCCCAGGTAACCCAGGCAGCCAGTAAGAAGTTAAAAAAACATAAGTATATATAGTTTAAAAGTTTAAGAAAGTCAATTAAAGGAAAAAGGAGTGTTCCAGGAGGGAAAAAAGCTTCATCCAATCATTGACAGACTTCCCTAAGAGCCAATAGTAGCGGCACATTGATAAGTCCCGCCCACAGGTGGCGCTGGTGCTGCTTTCAGCCAAGCTTCTAATTGGTGAAAGGAACTTCTGCGTTGGCCAATCAGTGGTAAAATAATTCCTCTTGGAAGACATTAAAGTAATGCCATGTCTGTTTTGGGGTTTTGTTTCATGTTCATTGTTTTCATGTCTCTTATTTTGTCATAGTCATTGTTCCTGTCTAGTCATTTGATTCCCTTGATCCTTATGTATTCCTACCTTGTGTATGTGTCATGCTCTCATTGGTTGTCTTAGTCATGTGTCTTGTTTTTCATTGGTAGGTTCTTGTCATGTGACCCTCTTTGTTTGATATAAATAGGCTTGTTCGACTTAATGTAGCTCCGCAATGATTGTCTGCCGCCTGACAAAAGCAATGCATTCTGGTTAGAACATTTGTCCGACTTCGATCAGTGCTGCAGCCGCCTTACGATCAAATGTGCCAAAGTACCGCGAGAGCAAAACGAGACCAGAATGCAGTTGCTCAAAATCAGCTGTGAAAGCCTTGATGACGACACACTTTATTCTCATTGGTTAGATTCTGTGATGACAAGCACAACGTGTTGTGTGTTTATTCTTACAATTCAATTCCAATAATACTCACAAATCTGTGTTTTTATAACAGTAAAAGCTTTTTTAGTGTAGTTGCACTGTTATCTTGAATCATTTTTATCAAAAAACACAGATAAAAGCATATATACCCCCACTTTATTAGTAGTTAGTAGCCTATATGTTTATGTTGAACTTTATTATTGAACAGATGGCACTGTTAGGGTTGCCAACTTCAGAAAAGGAAAATAAGGGACAATCGTGGTTTTTCATAGAAAAATAAGGGACAGAATAAGGGATACACACACTGGCCTATTATATATATATACACACACACACTCACACACACACACAGGCATATCTTTTAGATTTGTAATGTTTTTTTTTTTTTAAATGGAGTCTCTTATGCTCATCAATG
>NW_015661951.1:121852-122059 GCF_001515625.1 Sinocyclocheilus rhinocerous | reverse complement strand
CACCCCCACACTCACACCCACACACAGGCATATCTTTTAGATTTGTAATGTTTTTTTTTTTTTAAATGGAGTCTCTTATGCTCATCAATGCTGTATTTATTTGATCAAAAATACAGAAAAAAACTGTAATATTATTGCAATTTCTAATATTGTTTTCCTATCTTATTATACTTTAAAACATAATGTATTTCTGTGACGCAGCACTGA
>NW_015661951.1:120431-121840 GCF_001515625.1 Sinocyclocheilus rhinocerous | reverse complement strand
GTGTCATATGATCCTTCAGAAATAATTCTAATATGCTGATTTATTATCAGTGTTGAAACTGTTGTGCTGCTTAATATTTTTTTGGAACCTGTGTTCCATAAATAAAATAAAAAGTTAAAAAGAACAGAATTTATTCAAAATAGAAATATTTTCTAACAATATCACTTTTTATCCATTTAACACATCCTTGCTGAATAAAAGTATTCTAAAAGTTTTTTTAAAAAAAAAGAAAAAAAGAAGAAGAAGAAGAAAAAAAGAAATCTACTGACCCCAAACCTTTTTTTTTTTGGAATAGTTGTGTATATTTAACAAAAAATTTTTTTTGAATAAATACTTTTTTTTTTTAACCTATTATTTATCAAAGAATCCTGAAAAAATATCACAGGTCCCAAAAAATATTAAGCAACACAACTGTTTCCAACATTGATTATAAATCAGCATATTAGAATGATTTCTGAAGGATCATCAGAAAAATCTGGATGGAATAATGATGCTGAATATTCAGCTTTGCTTCACATTATTTATCAAAGAATCCTGAAAAAATATCACAGGTCCCAAAAAATATTAAGCAACACAACTGTTTCCAACATTGATTATAAATCAGCATATTAGAATGATTTCTGAAGGATCATGTGACACTAAAATCTGGAATAATGATGCTGAATATTCAGCTTTGCTTCACAGGAATAAATTATATTTTATTCTATTAAACACACAACATTTGCACAAAATTACAGTTTTTTCTGTATTTTTGATAAAAATAAATGCAGGCTTGATGAGCATAAGAAACCTCTTTAAAAAACATTAAAAATCTTACTGATCCCAAACTTTTGAACGGCAGTGTATATATATATATATATAGGCTATAGGCAATCTACCTCATGAACAGTTAAATGTTCTCCCATTGTGCAATACAAATATGTGCAATAACCTTATACTGTTTATCTCTTTACATCCTAGTACATCCCTACAACTTTATTTTTTATTCTATTCATATTCTACAGTATTTTATCTATAGCACACCTGTACATATTTATCCTTTGTGTGTGTGTGTGTGCTTTATTTATATTTATACATATGTGTATTTTATTCACATCTTATTTTTATTATCTGTGTGTTGTTGTTGTGTCTGTGTACTGGAAGCTTGTGACACTAAAACAAATTCCTTGTATGTGCAAACATACTTGGCAATAAAGCTCTTTCTGACTTCTGATGCGTGTGTGTAATATAGCCTACAGTAGGCCTACTACAGTATATATGAAAATGCATATTTTTCAATTAAAGAGAACTTATAGAATAAATATGGACTGCTTTGGGTACTTGACACTTTATTGGTAATTTTGTGTTTTAAGAATGATATTCAAGGTTAAGAATACGCTGGAAGTTACTTAAATGTAAATACGACTTTC
>NW_015661951.1:116591-116943 GCF_001515625.1 Sinocyclocheilus rhinocerous | reverse complement strand
GTTTTCTTGCGTGGCTGGATGTTGGAATCACGTTGTTTGCATTCGCTCAAACTGATTTGCTGAAGTCGAAACGCGGTCGTTAAAAAACCCAACTCCGTTAGAGTCCCGCTCGCTGAGAAGAGGATTCCGCTTGGTCTTAAAGCCTCCCTGGACCGGCTATGTTCACAAATCAAACACTTCTCAAAAAAGAATGATTAATTCTCAATTTAGAGTTTGTTATTAGTATGGTCTAGGTGTTCATACGGCATATGCCTTAAATACGGGACAAACTGCGTTCCGTATAGCTTTCATTCGGAACGCTTCTTTGATGCCTTAAATACGGGACGATTCCGTATTATACGGAACGGTTGGC
>NW_015661951.1:102687-114146 GCF_001515625.1 Sinocyclocheilus rhinocerous | reverse complement strand
GTTTTCTTGCGTGGCTGGATGTTGGAATCACGTTGTTTGCATTCGCTCAAACTGATTTGCTGAAGTCGAAATGCGGACGTAAAAAAAAAAAAAAAAAATTACTCCATTAGCGCAAATCCCGCTCGCTGTGAAGCGGGAGCGACCTGCTGGCAGAGGATTCCGCTTGGTCTTAAAGCCTCCCTGGAACGGCTATGTTCACAAATCAAACACTTCTCAAAAAAGAATGATTAATTCTCAATTTAGAGTTTGTTATTAGTATGGTCTAGGTGTTCATACGGCATATGCCTTAAATACGGGACAAACTGCGTTCCGTATAGCTTTCATTCGGAACGCTTCTTTGATGCCTTAAATACGGGACGATTCCGTATTATACGGAACGGTTGGCAACCCTAGGCACTGCATTAAGCAGTATATAAGAAGTGTTTCTGTTGCTCATAATAACGTTTCTGTGTATATTCAAATATTGCATTTAATTCACTTTATCTGTGATAGAGTATGCAAACACCGTGCGAGCGTCAGCAGAAAGTGTCTGACTTGACGTCTCCTCCCCGACTGCAAGCGGCTACTCTCTCCAGCCGGTGACAGGCTAGTGTAGTTCATCTTGAACAAGCCTAATAGCCTTCATGTTGCCTTAGCCTTTACAGGACAACAACAGACAAAGACCTGTTTCGTGCGCTCCTTGTCTCGTCTTGCTATTGCCAAGTCTGGATTACTTTGTGTTTTTGTTTAACAAATCCTTTGTAACTGCATTTGGATCCTCTGCTTCATCTGCACAAACGTTACAAATAACTGTTTTCTATGTGAATATATTTTAAAATGTAATTCATTCCTGTGATTCAAAGCTGAATTTTCAGCATCATTTACTTGATTGTAATAAAATGAGAATCATTCTCGCCGAAATTGCTCAAGAGCGTTAGAACTTCCCCATTTCTTTCTGACTTTATGAAATTTACATTCTCTGCTCTAAGTTTTACTCCTCCATGTCCCAATCATAGACTGTATACAAACAGGTCCCAATCCGCCGTTGGCCAAACTTCTGCGTGTGTATCACACCAATGTACATATTTTAAGACAGCTAATTAAAAAATTATTAATTATAAAAGTGCTATGTTCAAAATAAACTGGTAATGATTTTCTTCAAAACCGTCTAAAATTTGTTAATGCCTGTACAAATAAATCTAATGACATTAAATACCATTTAACCCCTTAATTTTTGCAAAATCCATTTAAAGACATTTATGCTTTTCAATGCCCCGCAGAAACCCTGTTATTAGCTGCCAAATGTTTCAACCATTCTTAGAAACTAAGCAAAGTTGTTTATACATCCATATGTTTTTGTCTAAAAGAATACGAGTTCCCGCGCTAAAAGGGGCATGGGCCTAATGTTGGAAACCACTGCGCTAGTGAATGACGAGGGCGATCTTATTTTAACTATTTCACATCTCCTTATACAATCGCTCATTAATGACATAATGAACGTAATGTTGTAATCAAACATTACAATTAATCAAATTAGACAAAACACATAGCTCATCTACTCACCAGTGCAGCGACGAACAAGTAGAATGAAATCCTGTTGAGGGCGCTGGCGTCATTACATTGTCATTAACCAATGATATGATTTGTGGGCGGGATGATACATGTAGCCCCGCCCCAGATGCAGCCCCACCCCGTTCTGCAGGCTGCAGCCAGGACCTTCTCGAACATGGCGGCGGTAAGGCATAAATATATAACAGACAGGTATATTAAGATGTAGTCATTACATATATTATGTCCTATGCTGTGTATATTTCATGAGACGAAACAATGACTGCATTAGCACCTAAATTTGTGTAGGTGTCTGTTTTGTGCCACCAATATTTTTAGACCACATGAAAGACACAAGATATTCTGTCATTTGCAAAGCCACAGACTTCATCATGCATATGCATATTATACTTGTGTTCATCATGAACACAAGTATAAGTTAATTCGTGGTATCCACATTAAGATAATTTAAGGTGATATAATAACACAAACAGTGATGTTATGTTTACAATGTTAACATGATACAAACGTGAAATAGGTTGCTTTATATGTTCATTTCACTATTTGAAATTGTGTCTGTTCTGCTGTTTTATAGATTAGTTTTTTTATTGAAAGTGTGACAAAAATTGAAAAAAAAAATATGACAGAAAACATGAAAGAACATAGAGAAAAGCAAACAAACAGCAACAACAATAATAACTACAACAAAAAAATATACCAACACTAAAGAGAAAATAATAGAAATATATGAATACATATGTGACCCTGGACCACAAAACCAGTCATAAGGGTCAATTTTTCAAAATTGAGATTTATACAACATCCAAAAGCTGAACAAATAAGCTTTCAATTGATGTATGCAGGGGCGTACATTTCGTCTGACAGTTGGGGGGGACAATAAACATAAAATTTCTCAAGAGCAATTTTTGAAGGGGACACAAATAAGCTAAAATTGTACTTGTCATCAGATCAGAATCAGAATCAGAATCAGAATTAGCTTTATTCGCCAGGTGTGTGCAAACACACGAGGAATTTGTTGTGTTTTTTTTTAAGGTGCTCCTGGTACATACATACATGCATACATACATACATATCTGACATGAGAACAGAAAACAAAACTCAAATGTCGGCAGAAAGTTATTTGGTGTGCTATTTCTGATGTCCAGGAGTTCGTTCCTAGTAAAGCTGATCGGGAAAAAATTGCTTAAAACAGGACAAACAAACAAAAAAAGTACAAGTACCAAGTAGCGACAAACCATGGCTGCCATCCGCGGCGCCATCTTGCATCAAGTATGTAAGGATATGTATACATATGTATACACAGAGGAATAGCTTATTACTATTAGTGCAGCAGGGAGACCATGCAAATTACACAACGTAAAGCTGTTGTGGTCGCGCCGTGACAGCGCTCGAGTCCGTTAGACATTACTATCCGTCACAGTGTTGCCAAGTCCGTGGTTTTCCTGTGGAATTGGGCTACTGTATCACTGTTGCCGCGAGTTGTTTTTCATGTCCGCCGGTTGAAACGACCCCAATAATGTGTATTTTAGCCCACGGAACGCGATTAGTTTGGGCTAGTTTTGAGTAGAAATTGGTCGGGTTTTGTTGTGAAAACCTGGCAACCCTTTCTGTCAAGCAGGTAACGTTATTATTGCTAACATAGCAACTCATTGAAAAACACATTATCATCATCTGTATTAAAGAGAAAATAATCACTTCATCTGATGTTTAAGGGAATAAAATAGCCTTGACATCCTTGGAGTTCATCAACTATTGACTTTGTTCTCTCTCACCAGACTGTGTGAATGTATGTGTGTGTGTGTGTGTGTCTCTGTATGTTTGTGTGTGTGTGTGTAGGTGAGTGTGTGTTATAGTGAGTGTCTGTGTGTGTGTGTGTGTGTGTGTGTGTGTTATAGTGAGTGTCTCTCTGTGTGTGTGTGTTATAGTGAGTGTCTGTGTGTGTGTGTGTTATTGTGTGAGTGTAGGTGATGTAAAAGAGTAAAGCAGGCATTTGGACCAAATCACTGTGAAGGCAAGGGAGGGGGAGAGGTGAAGCAATGGAAGAAAAGGTGTGAGGAAAGAGTAGCTTCAAACATTTCATATTTGAACGTTGATTGCTCTTTTTTAAAATAACTCATACATGTGTTAGACACAATGAAAAGTCAGAGTGAACATGTGGCACGTGTTTATTCCACCACCCTGATGCAAGAAGATTTTCAGACACCGGGATTGCAACACGATGTTGAGGCAACAGTTCGGATCATATTATATTTTTATCAAAATGATTTATTTTTTATTTATTTTCCTGTTTTAATGAAGCTGTTGTCTTAACGGATTCTGAATTGCTGTTTCAAGTTAATTGAAGACATCAGCAAATTGCAGGTAAAATGTGTAACTTGCAAAACTGAACAAATGGCAAACATTTTTATGATGAAATTTATGTATGTTTCTGTTGTTAGGGCATCCACGTCTGGACATCTAATAGCTATGTGAATGCAAGTTTGATTCCCCCACTTTGTGCAGATCCAATGCACATATCCCTGTAATCATTTATACTTCGTTTTAACAGTGTAATATTTTAGCTGTAATTACCCAGTCAGCAAATTTCCTTTGGCACGGATCTGGCCCATATCAACAGCTAAAGTGTGGCCCAGATTAGTTTGTGTTCGCCGGCCCAAAACTGGTCCACATATTTTTAGCCAGAACTGAACCTAAACAGTGCCATAACCCAACCCAGAGTGAGCCAAATAATAAAACAGATGTGGCTGATATATGGGTCTTATATGGGGGTGCTGTGTGTACATTAATGAGGAAAAAAAATTAACTTAAATGATTTTAGCAAATGGCTGCAATATAACAAAGAGTGAAAAATTTAAGGGGGTCTGAATACTTTCCGTACCCACTGTATACGGTTCAGGTTTGGCCCATATGTGCTCAGCCATGCCATACCTAGGCCAAATGTGACAGCTATCAGCCACATTTGGCCCAAACGTTCTTGCTATCTGGGTAGTTTGTCTTTATCATTCTCCTTGGGATTTCATTGAGTACTGTTGTGTTATTGTCATATTAATGTGATGCTGCAAAGAAAATGCAGTAAGCAGTCTCTCAGAGCAGCCAAAAAGATTTCACAAAACAAAATATACGTTGTGCACAATTTAACTTTAGTTTGTATGTTATTTTTGTGACAGGTTGATGCTTCTGCAAAAGACTGCATTCTGTTTCCATCATGGAGCAAGTCACACTGGATGTGTTGTTGTGCTGGCTTCGCCAGCTTTAGTTTGGGTTTTGGCTCCCTCTACTGGTAATTTTGTATGATACCGTTTGAATGTATATTATTCAGTTTCGGGGTCAGGGGGTAGCGTGCGCTGCACATAATAGCGCAGTTTTGTTGTTGCATCATTCCATCGTATTAACAACACTTAACGAGGCACTGCCTGTAAGTAAAGTTAGATTATCGTTGATTTATGTTGTTATGCATGTATATCAAGGATTACATATGGAAATATTCGTTTTCATAATACGTGATTGTGAAATACGTAGTTCTGTGTATAGTACAAGATCTTTGAACCGCTTAAGCTCATATTAAGCATTTATTTCTCCGTTTATTTATGTTGTGTAATCATTTTGCATAATTATCTCATGTTAGATAAAATTGGACGCAACGCTTTTCATGTAACAGTTTATTTATACGATCTTTGTTTTGTTTTGCAGTTTTACACATTTTACTCAGTAAATCATCTGAACTACGACTTCCTGGTGTCAAGTTAGTTTCTTGAGTAGAAGTGTTTAGCTTGCTGGATACAAAGCCAGTACAGTAAAAAGGCAAGCTTCTTACAAGAGTTGTATATCACGGAAGCAGAAAGCAACCGCGTTGTTGTCCATGGCATAGAGGCTAACACAACAACGGCAGTCATGGAAGATGACAAAAGTCAGTCAGCGCCATCACGAAGCTCTGTGTCTTCCAGCAAGTCCACGGTCAGTATGGCAGCAACAGTGGCAAGAGCGAAAGCAGAAACTGCACAGGCAAGAGCCTTATTTGCGAAGAGAGAAATGGACATTAAAATAGAGAAAGCTCGCCTTGAAGCAACATTGGATGTAATCGAGAAGGAGAGAGAGGCGGAAGCTGCAATGGCGGAAGCGGCAGTCATTGAAGCTGCTGTCGCGGATCTAGAAATGAAAAAGTCACATCATAGTTCATCTATCCACCTTCCACAGCAAAGTACTATGCAACGTACTGAAGACTATGTAAAACAACACAGTGAACCTAGCATTAAAATAGAGAAAGCTCGCCTTGAAGCAACATTGGATGTAATCGAGAAGGAGAGAGAGGCGGAAGCTGCAATGGCGGAAGCGGCAGTCATTGAAGCTGCTGTCGCGGATCTAGAAATGAAAAAGTCACATCATAGTTCATCTATCCACCTTCCACAGCAAAGTCCTATGCAACGTACTGAAGAGTATGTAAAACAACACAGTGAACCTAGTGACACTGTAGCAACCAAAGAGAATTCAAAGCCTGGATTAGCACAAGATATAGAGGATAATAAAGGGAGAAAGCTTTCTTCACCAGTCTATCATGTTTTGTCCTCTTGGAAAGCTAGTGAATACAGTGGCAGATAGAAAGGAGAGCAGTGCAAACCTCCTGTTCCTCAGTCATCACATGGCTTCACACGCCATTCTAAGAGTCCAGCTGCTCCAATGCCCCATTCTGGACGAAACATAAGTCATCCAACTCATCATTCTGCACATGATGTGGTCACACATGACTTAGCGAAGTTCTTCGCACGAAATCAGCTGGTGACATCAGGGCTTAACAAATTTGACGACCGTCCCGAAAATTACCTTGCTTGGAAATCATAATTTCTCAATGCCATCAAAAACCTCGATCTTTCAGCAGGTGAGGAATTTGATCTATTGATTAGGTGGTTAGGGAGAGAGTCAGCAGATCATGCCCGTCGCATTAAATCTGTAAATGTAAGAAATTTACCTGCTGGTCTGGAATTGATCTGGGAGAGGCTAGATACGACCTACGGATCTCCAGAAGCTATTGAGAAAGCCCTTTTCACGAAAATAGAGACTTTTCCAAAGATATCAGCTAAAGACCACCATAAACTCAGAGAACTAGGAGACCTGCTTTTAGAGATAGAAGCAGCTAAGAGTGGGGGTGATCTACCTGGGCTCACGTATCTAGATACGTCCAGAGGTGTTAACCCAATTGTGCAAAAGTTGCCCTTTGGATTACAGGAAAAGTGGATGATGCAGGGTTCGCATTATAAATACACATATGGGGTTCCTTTTCCTCCATTCTCCTTTTTTGTTAAGTTTGTGTGTACAGAAGCAAGAGCACGCAACGATCCGAGTTTCAACCTTTCTTCGTTCACCATAGCCTCTGGTGGAAAGGACAGGTATAGTGAAAGCCACACCCATGTTCAGAAACCTGTCTCAGTCCATAAGATGGATGTGATGACCTCCTCTAATCTGTCTCATGTCAAGAGTTTTCAGAGAGGAGCCGATGAGATCGATAAACAATGTCCAATACATCGTATGCCCCATCCTCTCAAGAGAGAAACCACTAAAGGAACGGATGAGGATTCTAAAGGAGCTGTCTGTCTGTTATAGATGCTGCTCATCGAACAAACACGTCGCTAAGAATTGTGATGTGTCAATCAAATGCTCTGAGTGCGAGAGTGACAAACACCTGGCTGCTCTCCACCCAGGCCCATCACCATGGCGTTCTGATTCTATACCTCCTTTACAGCACGGCGGGGAGAGTGAAGAGTCCTGTGGTGGTGATGTGTCATCAAAATGCACCAAGGTCTGTGGCAAAGGGTTTAGTGAGAAATCATGCGCTAAAATATGTCTTATAAATGTTTATCCTGCTGGAAGGCCCGATAAAAGCAAACGGATTTACGCCATCATAGACGAGCAGAGCAACAGATCTCTGGCGAGGTCAGAGTTTTTTGACATGTTCAATGTTCAAGGGACCTGTGCTTTATATACATTGAAAACATGTGCTGGAGTCTTTGAAGCATCTGGTAGAAGAGCGCAAGGGTTCATCATTGAGTCTGCAGACAGTGAGATTAGTTTTTCACTTCCTACTCTTATCGAATGCAATAGTATGCCAGACAACAGAGACGAAATACCAACTACTGCTGTCGCTCTGCATCATAGTCATTTAAAAGTAATAGCAGACAAGTTACCACCCATTGATCCAAATGCTGAAATACTGCTCCTGCTAGGAAGAGACATAATAAGAGCGCATAAAGTTCGCAGACAACTCATGATGCGCCGTATGCCCAAAAATTGGACCTCGGCTGGGTCATTGTGGGAAACGTGTGCCTAGGGAAGTGTCACAAGCCCTCTCCATTGAACTGCATGAGAACGCACATCTTCGAGAATGGCAGACCAAGCTATTTCAGTCCATGCGATAATCACATTGTACTGAAGGAGTTTAATGAGAAAACCCAGTTACAAAAACCATCAGGCTTATCCAGCTGCAGACTTCACTCAGTCTTTCAGCAGACCGAGGATGACAATAAATTTGCACCTTCAATTGAGGACGAAATATTCCTGGACATAATGGAAAAGGAATTCTCCAAGGACTCAAGTAACAGCTGGGTGGCACCACTACCATTTCGTGAGTCAAGGAGACGCTTGCCCAACAACAGAGAGTACGCTGTTAAACGTTTCATGTCTCTACGTCGCAACCTTGATAAACGGCCAAAGATGAGAGAGGATTTTACAGAATTCATGCAGAGAATACTCGACAATAACCATGCAGAGCTAGCACCTCCTTTACAAGATGGCCAGGAGTGCTGGTATCTTCCATCGTTTGGCGTGTATCATCCCAAAAAGCCAGAGCAAATTCGAGTTGTCTTTGACTCTGGTGCAAAGTTTGATGGGATATGTCTGAACGACGTACTGCTGTCAGGGCCAGACCTTAATAACAGCCTGTTAGGGGTCCTCTTAAGATTTCGAAAAGATCCTGTTGCCATCACAGCCGACATACAGCAGATGTTTCACTGCTTCTTGGTTCGGGAGGACTGCCGTGATGTTTTGCACTTTCTATGGCATCGTGATAACGATCTGACTAAGGAGGTCGTGGACTACAGGATGTGAGTTCACGTATTTGGTAACAAACCGTCGCCAGCAGTGGCCATTTACGGAACACGTAGAGCTGCCAGAGAAGAAGAAAAGGAATATGGCAGTGATGTAAGGAAATTCATTGAACGAGATTTTTATGTAGATGACGCCTTAAAGTCGTTTCCTACAGAGGAGGAGGCAATTGATGTACTCAGAAGGACACAGGAGGCACTTGCAGTCTCAAACCTTAGACTCCATAAAATTGTGGCGAACAGAGCCAAAGTAATGAATGCCTTTCTGAATGAAGACTTGGCAAAGGATATCAAATATCTTGATCTCTCCACGGACGACTTACCTGAGCAGAGAAGTTTAGGGGTACAGTGGAATCTAATGTCAGACACGTTCACCTTTCAGGTGCCTAACACTGAAAAGCCATACATGCGAAGAGGAGTGCTTTCAACAGTGAATAGCTTATTCGATCCTCTTGGATTCGTGGCACCAATCACAATTCAGGGACGTCTACTTTTAAGAGAACTCTCATTGAAAACACAAGAGTGGGACACACCACTACCTGAGAACAGACATGACGAGTGGACACGGTGGTGTGATTCACTGCAAGACTTGAGAAATATGAGCATTCCACGAATGTATGTATCCATTCCTCTTTCTGAAGCCAAACACACTGAAATATGTGTCTTCTCAGATGCCTCCATGAAAGCTATCTCAGCTGTAGCATACTTGAGAACCTCTGATCAGAAAGGCAATACAGAGGTTGGCTTTATCCTTGGCAAAGCTAGGTTGGCCCCAAAGTCTAATCTCTCCTAGTACCTAGGCTAGAATTATGTGCTGCAGTCCTAGCTGTCGAAATGTCTGAACTCATCACGGATGAGATTAATCTAAAACCTGACAGAATAAGGTTCTATACAGATAGTAAAGTAGTGTTAGGCTACATCTATAACGAGTCCAGAAGATTTCATGTATATGTGAGCAACAGAGTGCATCGCATCAGACAATCTACTCAGCCTAAACAATGGAAGTACGTGTCCTCTGAGCAAAATCCTGCCGATCACGGCTCTCGTTCTGTTCCATCTGCCAAGCTTGAGACCGCAAACTGGCTCACAGGACCTTCATTCTTGCACCAGGCAGCAGAGCAGCTTTTCGAGTGCCCACACTCATACGACCTTGTTGACCCAGAGGAAGATGTTGAAATTCGCTCAGAGGTTCATGTCTTCTCTACCCACATCAAAGTGGATCAGTTAAGTACTAGAAAATTTGAACGATTCTCAAAGTGGACCACAGTCGTCAGAGCCGTGGCTCGAGTGCATCACATTGTCTGTTGTTTCAGTAAACCAAGGGATGATAGTCGGTGCACTGGTTGGCACTTGTGCTCAAAGGGCCTATCTGTAAGCGATCTTCTGAAGGCAGAGGAAATAATTATCAAGAGTGTACAACACGAAGTGTATCAGGAGGAGCTGAAATGCATCACTTCCACAGGTGAAATTCCCTCACATAGTTCACTTTTAAAGCTGAATCCAGTCATTGATAGCAATGGGCTGCTAAGAGTTGGCGGCCGCATCAGGCAAGGAGAGCTAGGAGATAAAGAAATAAATCCCCTCATCCTCCCAGCTCACCATCACATCACAGCCCTACTGGTCAGAAATTTCCATAAACGTGTGCAGCATCAGGGCAGATATCTGACTGAGGGCAGCATAAGGTACAATGGCTTTTGGATAATTGGAGCTAAGAGATGCATTAACAGTATCATCCAGAAATGTGTCCCCTGCCGTAAATTAAGAGGCAAAATAGAGGAACAACAGATGGCCGACTTATCAGCGGAAAGACTGCAGATGGATCCACCCTTTTCCTATGTTGGTTTAGACGTGTGTGGGCCATGGGAGGTGATCACACGCCGCACAAGGGGTGGCCAAGCCAATAGTAAGAGGTGGGCAGTGTTGTTCACGTGCATGTGTACCAGAGGAGTTCACATTGAGGTGATTGAGTCAATGACTTCTTCAAGTCTCATCAATGCTCTCAGGAGATTCTTTTCTATCAGAGGTCCGGCCAAGCAACTGCGCTCCGACTGTGGGACGAATTTCGTTGGTGCCTCTAGAGAGCTTAAAATGAGTGAGAACGAACAAACAGCAGTGAGAGAATATCTCCTTGAGCAAAGATGTTCCTGGGTGTTCAATCCACCACTCTCGTCTCATATGGGTGGTGCCTGGGAACGTATGATTGGAATAACCAGACGAATCCTGGATTCAATGCTCCTGAAAGACAGGTACACACAGCTTACCCATGAGGTATTAGTGACATTCATGTCTGAAGTGACAGCCATCATTAATGCACGGCCTCTAGTTCCAGTCTCCACAGATCCTGAATTCCCTTTCATTCTAACACCTTCTATGCTTCTGACACAAAAAGCTGGTACTCTCCCGACTTTACCAGAAGATTTCAGTAAGAAGGACATGTTCCAATGCCAGTGGAAACGGGTACAAGCCCTAGCAGAAACATTCTGGAATAGGTGGAGGAAAGAGTATCTTGGAACTCTTCAGAGCCGTCGCAAATGGTTTCACAAGTATCCAAACATCGAAGAAGGAGACATTGTTCTACTCAAAGACAAACAAGTCAAAAGGAATGAGTGGCCAATGGGGATAACGGTGAAGGCTATTCCCAGTTCAGATGGTCTAGTGAGAAAAGTAGAAGTGAAGACTGTTCAGCATGGGACAACGAAAGTGTATCACAGACCCATATCCGAATTAGTATACCTCTTTTCTTCTGACCAGACTATATAGGCTAGTAACTGTTAGTATTAATGGTATTTTTGAGATACCAGACGGGGAGTGTTCTGGCTC
>NW_015661951.1:83121-94629 GCF_001515625.1 Sinocyclocheilus rhinocerous | reverse complement strand
AATTTCGTTGGTGCCTCTAGAGAGCTTAAAATGAGTGAGAACGAACAAACAGCAGTGAGAGAATATCTCCTTGAGCAAAGATGTTCCTGGGTGTTCAATCCACCACTCTCGTCTCATATGGGTGGTGCCTGGGAACGTATGATTGGAATAACCAGACGAATCCTGGATTCAATGCTCCTGAAAGACAGGTACACACAGCTTACCCATGAGGTATTAGTGACATTCATGTCTGAAGTGACAGCCATCATTAATGCACGGCCTCTAGTACCAGTCTCCACAGATCCTGAATGTCCCTTCATTCTAACACCTTCCATGCTTCTGACACAAAAAGCTGGTAATCTCCTGACTTTACCAGAAGATTTCAGTAAGGAGGACATGTTCCAATGCCAGTGGAAACGGGTACAAGCCCTAGCAGAAACATTCTGGAATAGGTGGAGGAAAGAGTATCTTGGAACTCTTCAGAGCCGTCGCAAATGGTTTCACAAGTATCCAAACATCGAAGAAGGAGACATTGTTCTACTCAAAGACAAACAAGTCAAAAGGAATGAGTGGCCAATGGGGATAACGGTGAAGGCTATTCCCAGTTCAGATGGTCTAGTGAGAAAAGTAGAAGTGAAGACTGTTCAGCATGGGACAACGAAAGTGTATCACAGACCCATATCCGAAATTAGTATACCTCTTTTCTTCTGACCAGACTATATAGGCTAGTAATTGTTAATATTAATGATATCTTTGAGATACCAGACGGGGAGTGTTCTGGCTCTGCCAGCTTTAGTTTGGGTTTTGGCTCCCTTTACTGGTAATTTTGTATGATACCGCTTGAATGTATATTATTCAGTTTCGGGGTCAGGGGGTAGCGTGCACTGCACATAATAGCGCAGTTTTGTTGTTGCATCATTCCATTGTATTAACAACACTTAACGAGGCACTGCCTGTAAGTAAAGTTAGATTATCGTTGATTTATGTTGTTATGCATGTATATCAAGGATTGCATATGGAAATATTCGTTTTCATAATACGTGATTGTGAAATACGTAGTTCTGTGTATAGTACAAGATCTTTGAACCGCTTAAGCTCATATTAAGCATTTATTTCTCCGTTTATTTATGTTGTGTAATCATTTTGCATAATTATCTCATGTTAGATAAAATTGGACGCAACGCTTTTCATGTAACAGTTTATTTATACGATCTTTGTTTTGTTTTGCAGTTTTACACATTTTACTCAGTAAATCATCTGAACTACGACTTCCTGGTGTCAAGTCAGTTTATTGAGTAGAAGTGTTTAGCTTGCTGGATACGAAGCCAGTACAGTTGTGTAAGTCATCAAGACATTTTTTAAAAGACTTGTCAAATGGATGTCAGTATTTTGTGTTTTTAACAACTTTTTGAAGATTTTGCGCCCAAAGCAGAAACAGTTTTTTTTTTTTCTTGATTCGCTATGCAAGAGTGGTATAAGTGATGGCAGATACAGTCAAGTGTACAGGTCTTTTACATACAAGTTCAGTAGTTCATGTTCAGAGTTAGCAGTTTGAACAGTTCTTCTTCAAATGTTCTTAACTGCTGTATGTTGGTTCTGTTCTAAACCATTCAGCATTTTACTTTTTCATTTTTCTTTACAATGGAAAACTCATTATTCCCCCAAAACACGTACTGTAGTACTGTTACTACTTGTGATTCATTTACAGTTGCTTATTGTTGTTTTCTTTTGTGTATTTGGGTACATTTAATAGGACGGTTGCTCAGACCATTTTTCCTGGACATTGGACTGAGTTATCCTGTAAAGATCTTCCAGTAGGTTTTTGAATCATAACATATTCTTCTGGCATATAATTAAATTGTTATGTATTTTTTTATTGCTTGCAAAGATTACCCAGGGTATTCCAATGCAGGGTTCCTCAAATAACTGTGGAGTCTTTGTGCTCATGGTGAGTTTATATGACAATTTACATTGATAATCACATAAGTTCTATTAAAAAATAAATAAAATAAAAAATGAAACGGTCTAAACAGTTAGTCTTTGACTTTCAGTATGCCCTGTACTTTGCTCTGGGGGTGGAGTTTGACTTTTCAGAGGTGAGTCTTTACATCTTTGCTCAACACATATAAATGAACAACCCATTTTGTTTGAACACTAAGGCATCTCCTTTTGCACATTAGACAAGTATACTAAGTTAAGAAATACCTTCAAAACCATAAACTTGAATTTAAAAACTTACAAAAAAACAAAAGGAAGACAACACATTTTGAAGCATTATATCCAAGACGTTTTCTGAATGTAACAAAAAAGAAAAAAAAATATTATATCTATATATATTATATAAATATATTATATATGCGATGTATAAATCTCAGTTCCAAAAAATGGACCCTTATGACTGTTTTGTGGTACAGGGTCACATATGTACAGTTTGAAATGAATCCATCTGAGGATGATCTGCAGAGGAGGACAATGATATAATCATTTTGGGCTCTTCCTCTGAAGATGAACCTGTGAGTTTGCAGAATGGAGAATGGCAAAGTTATATAAATCACTGTGCAATGTACCATCTTACATGTAAGTTTTGTCTTTGCATGCAGAGTAAATAATTGTTCTACTTGCATTGCTGGTGGGAGACGGGGCTGTGGTCACGCGTCTGGAACAGCATTGGTGGTTCCCACAGTAGATGAGATGAGCCTGCCCACATTAACAAGAGAAGGGCATAAATACTGGAGCAGAACCAAACCTCCAGCACACTTCAGGAGATGTCTGGACACCGCACACCACGTGTTTGGCTCATCAGAAGCTCCTACATCCACAGGCTGCACTCTTACATCTGTGAGCATGGCCTGGACAGAAACCTGGGGCTTCCCTGCTGGATCACATGGGATGGCAGACTCTGGGAGCATCTGATCCCAGTCCTCCACTCTCACAGGGCCAATGCTGCTGCTCCAGACATCTTGGTGATTCATCTTGGTGGCAACAGCTTGTGCATGGAGGGTCGCAGAAATGTGGTCTTGAGATTTCCTTGATGTTTCCACACACCGGAGTCCTGTATTGTCTTGGCTGGACTGTAAGTACACTGACTGTGCGTTGAACTCCAGGTAGGCCTTGAACAGTTCATTCATCTACCTCAACGAAGCTACTTGATCATCAGTGACTCTCAGAAAAGATGGGTTTAGCGGACATCTAACACACACACACACACACGCACACATAAACCTGTACACACACACACACACAAACAAACAAACATCAATAATTTTTCCTTTGAACCCTCCATTTAAGAACTCAAACATTCAAAAGAGTCATCTGAACTGTTGAAAGAACGATATGTTGATGTGTTATGAATTAATGTGATATGAGTTGATGTGTTATGTTTGGTTTGCTCCAGTTATGGACTTTGAACTTACAGAGGCATTGAAGAGTACTATGTCAGAATATTTACAAATGTAGTTATGATATCTATTGATTTACTATTGATGACTCGTGTATTCTTCTCCCTCTTTTGAAATACGACTGTTACATTGATGCTGACACATTTGCAATTGTAAAAGTGTTATTTTGTTTTGTATTGTTCTGTGAAGTGTGATTTGAGGTAACGGGCATAGCTAGAATCACTACGTCACAACGCTGTATTGTTTTTTTTTCTCTCATTTGTTACTTATTTTTTAATATTCAAGCACTATTACTCAACATTTAATCAGGCAATTTTATCCTTGTTTTTATTGCTTTATATGCTGCAAGCACCTCGCTATTATAAACCATTGTCAGTGGTACCGTAAATGTCAAAACTTTGTGAATTTTTTTTTTTTTAAGCTGATAAGAAATACAAACAAAATCGGTTTAATTTAATTTTATGTAGCATCCTACACATGAGCTTCTGCTTTGATTAACACAAATCAATGTGTTTGGACAAGACTTGTCTACTGGTTTAGTTAGTATATTGTAGAGGTGTGCTTGTGAATTGTTTACCATTTAAAAAAAACCTGTACAATTTAAATTCATTACTTAGCTCTTTTAATAAATATCTTTAAAATATACAACAGTAAAATAATAACTTTGTATTCATTTAGCAGATGCTTTTATCCAAATAAACCTGCAATTGAAGAAACCAAGCTAAAATGATCCTTATAGGGCAAAGTTTATATGAAGTGCAAGTAGAGAGGAAAGTGAGACTCTGCTGAAAGATCTAAATCTGTCATTATATAATGCATGCATTTGTAGCCATTGCACATATTCTTAATTCTCAGTTAACCTTGATTCATTTAACTCATGAACGAGTGTCCAATAGCAAAAGGCTACCCTCTCCATAATGTGGTTGATGTGACTGAAGTCCTCGTGTCATGTGAGTGCTCATGGGTAAATCTTTATAATGAATGAACCATTTAAATGAGTGCACATTTAAAGATGTAGTACTTGCTTTTATTAGAGAGAGAGCATTTTTCCATTTGTCAGTCTGCTGCACAGAGATTCCCTCTCACTCTCTAGATCTCTGCATTTGTCCTCAAGCACTTTGATTTTTGATTGTAAAAATGAGTTTCTAACAATTTTCATTAAGGACACCTGCTGGGTTGGAGCTGGTGTTGCTTATTGCCCCTCTTATTGCTTATTGAACTGAATAGATCAGATTTCATGTGCTTTGTGCTATTCACATTGTCATGAGAAAAACAGATCTGAGTCACATGTAAGCAAAAAATAATAAAAACACATTTGCCTGAACATAGCATAAAGCATCAATTTCGTTGGTGCCTCTAGAGAGCTTAAAATGAGTGAGAACGAACAAACAGCAGTGAGAGAATATCTCCTTGAGCAAAGATGTTCCTGGGTGTTCAATCCACCACTCTCGTCTCATATGGGTGGTGCCTGGGAACGTATGATTGGAATAACCAGACGAATCCTGGATTCAATGCTCCTGAAAGACAGGTACACACAGCTTACCCATGAGGTATTAGTGACATTCATGTCTGAAGTGACAGCCATCATTAATGCACAGCCTCTAGTCCCAGTCTCCACAGATCCTGAATGTCCCTTCATTCTAACACCTTCCATGCTTCTGACACAAAAAGCTGGTAATCTCCTGACTTTACCAGAAGATTTCAGTAAGGAGGACATGTTCCAATGCCAGTGGAAACGGGTACAAGCCCTAGCAGAAACATTCTGGAATAGGTGGAGGAAAGAGTATCTTGGAACTCTTCAGAGCCGTCGCAAATGGTTTCACAAGTATCCAAACATCGAAGAAGGAGACATTGTTCTACTCAAAGACAAACAAGTCAAAAGGAATGAGTGGCCAATGGGGATAACGGTGAAGGCTATTCCCAGTTCAGATGGTCTAGTGAGAAAAGTAGAAGTGAAGACTGTTCAGCATGGGACAACGAAAGTGTATCACAGACCCATATCCGAATTAGTATACCTCTTTTCTTCTGACCAGACTATATAGGCTAGTAATTGTTAATATTAATGATATCTTTGAGATACCAGACGGGGAGTGTTCTGGCTCTGCCAGCTTTAGTTTGGGTTTTGGCTCCCTTTACTGGTAATTTTGTATGATACCGCTTGAATGTATATTATTCAGTTTCGGGGTCAGGGGGTAGCGTGCGCTGCACATAATTTGTTGTTGCTGTTGTTGCATCATTCCATTGTATTAACAACACTTAACGAGGCACTGCCTGTAAGTAAAGCGTTGATTTAGTTGATTTATGTTGTTATGCATGTATATCAAGGATTGCATATGGAAATATTCGTTTTCATAATACGTGATTGTGAAATACGTAGTTCTGTGTATAGTACAAGATCTTTGAACCGCTTAAGCTCATATTAAGCATTTATTTCTCCGTTTATTTATGTTGTGTAATCATTTTGCATAATTATCTCATGTTAGATAAAATTGGACGCAACGCTTTTCATGTAACAGTTTATTTATACGATCTTTGTTTTGTTTTGCAGTTTTACACATTTTACTCAGTAAATCATCTGAACTACGACTTCCTGGTGTCAAGTTAGTTTATTGAGTAGAAGTGTTTAGCTTGCTGGATACGAAGCCAGTACAGTTGTGTAAGTCATCAAGACATTTTTTAAAAGACTTGTCAAATGGATGTCAGTATTTTGTGTTTTTAACAACTTTTTGAAGATTTTGCGCCCAAAGCAGAAACAGTTTTTTTTTTTTCTTGATTCGCTATGCAAGAGTGGTATAAGTGATGGCAGATACAGTCAAGTGTACAGGTCTTTTACATACAAGTTCAGTAGTTCATGTTCAGAGTTAGCAGTTTGAACAGTTCTTCTTCAAATGTTCTTAACTGCTGTATGTTGGTTCTGTTCTAAACCATTCAGCATTTTACTTTTTCATTTTTCTTTACAATGGAAAACTCATTATTCCCCCAAAACACGTACTGTAGTACTGTTACTACTTGTGATTCATTTACAGTTGCTTATTGTTGTTTTCTTTTGTGTATTTGGGTACATTTAATAGGACGGTTGCTCAGACCATTTTTCCTGGACATTGGACTGAGTTATCCTGTAAAGATCTTCCAGTAGGTTTTTGAATCATAACATATTCTTCTGGCATATAATTAAATTGTTATGTATTTTTTTATTGCTTGCAAAGATTACCCAGGGTATTCCAATGCAGGGTTCCTCAAATAACTGTGGAGTCTTTGTGCTCATGGTGAGTTTATATGACAATTTACATTGATAATCACATAAGTTCTATTAAAAAATAAATAAAATAAAAAATGAAACGGTCTAAACAGTTAGTCTTTGACTTTCAGTATGCCCTGTACTTTGCTCTGGGGGTGGAGTTTGACTTTTCAGAGGTGAGTCTTTACATCTTTGCTCAACACATATAAATGAACAACCCATTTTGTTTGAACACTAAGGCATCTCCTTTTGCACATTAGACAAGTATACTAAGTTAAGAAATACCTTCAAAACCATAAACTTGAATTTAAAAACTTACAAAAAAACAAAAGGAAGACAACACATTTTGAAGCATTATATCCAAGACGTTTTCTGAATGTAACAAAAAAGAAAAAAAAATATTATATCTATATATATTATATAAATATATTATATATGCGATGTATAAATCTCAGTTCCAAAAAATGGACCCTTATGACTGTTTTGTGGTACAGGGTCACATATGTACAGTTTGAAATGAATCCATCTGAGGATGATCTGCAGAGGAGGACAATGATATAATCATTTTGGGCTCTTCCTCTGAAGATGAACCTGTGAGTTTGCAGAATGGAGAATGGCAAAGTTATATAAATCACTGTGCAATGTACCATCTTACATGTAAGTTTTGTCTTTGCATGCAGAGTAAATAATTGTTCTACTTGCATTGCTGGTGGGAGACGGGGCTGTGGTCACGCGTCTGGAACAGCATTGGTGGTTCCCACAGTAGATGAGATGAGCCTGCCCACATTAACAAGAGAAGGGCATAAATACTGGAGCAGAACCAAACCTCCAGCACACTTCAGGAGATGTCTGGACACCGCACACCACGTGTTTGGCTCATCAGAAGCTCCTACATCCACAGGCTGCACTCTTACATCTGTGAGCATGGCCTGGACAGAAACCTGGGGCTTCCCTGCTGGATCACATGGGATGGCAGACTCTGGGAGCATCTGATCCCAGTCCTCCACTCTCACAGGGCCAATGCTGCTGCTCCAGACATCTTGGTGATTCATCTTGGTGGCAACAGCTTGTGCATGGAGGGTCGCAGAAATGTGGTCTTGAGATTTCCTTGATGTTTCCACACACCGGAGTCCTGTATTGTCTTGGCTGGACTGTAAGTACACTGACTGTGCGTTGAACTCCAGGTAGGCCTTGAACAGTTCATTCATCTACCTCAACGAAGCTACTTGATCATCAGTGACTCTCAGAAAAGATGGGTTTAGCGGACATCTAACACACACACACACACACGCACACATAAACCTGTACACACACACACACACAAACAAACAAACATCAATAATTTTTCCTTTGAACCCTCCATTTAAGAACTCAAACATTCAAAAGAGTCATCTGAACTGTTGAAAGAACGATATGTTGATGTGTTATGAATTAATGTGATATGAGTTGATGTGTTATGTTTGGTTTGCTCCAGTTATGGACTTTGAACTTACAGAGGCATTGAAGAGTACTATGTCAGAATATTTACAAATGTAGTTATGATATCTATTGATTTACTATTGATGACTCGTGTATTCTTCTCCCTCTTTTGAAATACGACTGTTACATTGATGCTGACACATTTGCAATTGTAAAAGTGTTATTTTGTTTTGTATTGTTCTGTGAAGTGTGATTTGAGGTAACGGGCATAGCTAGAATCACTACGTCACAACGCTGTATTGTTTTTTTTTCTCTCATTTGTTACTTATTTTTTAATATTCAAGCACTATTACTCAACATTTAATCAGGCAATTTTATCCTTGTTTTTATTGCTTTATATGCTGCAAGCACCTCGCTATTATAAACCATTGTCAGTGGTACCGTAAATGTCAAAACTTTGTGAATTTTTTTTTTTTTAAGCTGATAAGAAATACAAACAAAATCGGTTTAATTTAATTTTATGTAGCATCCTACACATGAGCTTCTGCTTTGATTAACACAAATCAATGTGTTTGGACAAGACTTGTCTACTGGTTTAGTTAGTATATTGTAGAGGTGTGCTTGTGAATTGTTTACCATTTAAAAAAAACCTGTACAATTTAAATTCATTACTTAGCTCTTTTAATAAATATCTTTAAAATATACAACAGTAAAATAATAACTTTGTATTCATTTAGCAGATGCTTTTATCCAAATAAACCTGCAATTGAAGAAACCAAACTAAAATGATCCTTATAGGGCAAAGTTTATATGAAGTGCAAGTAGAGAGGAAAGTGAGACTCTGCTGAAAGATCTAAATCTGTCATTATATAATGCATGCATTTGTAGCCATTGCACATATTCTTAATTCTCAGTTAACCTTGATTCATTTAACTCATGAACGAGTGTCCAATAGCAAAAGGCTACCCTCTCCATAATGTGGTTGATGTGACTGAAGTCCTCGTGTCATGTGAGTGCTCATGGGTAAATCTTTATAATGAATGAACCATTTAAATGAGTGCACATTTAAAGATGTAGTACTTGCTTTTATTAGAGAGAGAGCATTTTTCCATTTGTCAGTCTGCTGCACAGAGATTCCCTCTCACTCTCTAGATCTCTGCATTTGTCCTCAAGCACTTTGATTTTTGATTGTAAAAATGAGTTTCTAACAATTTTCATTAAGGACACCTGCTGGGTTGGAGCTGGTGTTGCTTATTGCCCCTCTTATTGCTTATTGAACTGAATAGATCAGATTTCATGTGCTTTGTGCTATTCACATTGTCATGAGAAAAACAGATCTGAGTCACATGTAAGCAAAAAATAATAAAAACACATTTGCCTGAACATAGCATAAAGCATCTTGAAACTTGCGTTAGATCACATGCAACGATTTAGGATTAATTGGTATTCTTGGCTTTGAAGACTCTTTTAATCCACACTACTATCACAGGTTATGAATATCACATCTCAAGTAATATTCAGTGCATATGATCCAAGAGTTGTTTTGTGGTCTAAAGAAATAGATGAACGTCACTACAAAAATCTTGAAGATACTGGTGAAAGCTCACATTATGGTATCATACACAACAACATTCTCAGTGAATTAGTATTATAACACTGCAAATGATTTGGTTGTAGATGCAATACGTGACATCTTCTGACGGTGTTGCACAACATATAACTATAACACTGAAGACAAGACTTGCTATTGCGGATCTATGCTTACAGCTAATTAAATCACAAGAAGACACCAACAAAGATTAGTATGCAGTGCAACAGACTTGGGCTCAATGCCAGCCAAACAAAGATTCTCTTGAGAAACATTCCACTTCTATTTAATAATGTTATTCAGCAGAAAACAACCCTTGAAATCTTCTCACTTACACAACAAATCCACAGTGTAAAGTTAACACCACTCTTTATATGGGTCCACACTAGATTGTTGCAGTTAATGAGATAATTAAGTGATTAATTAAGTGATGACATTAGTGATGAACACCTGCTAGTAATGAGCAGAATCTCTGAAGGAAAATGGAACAAGAAAAACCAAAAAACAGAGTTTAGGAAAAATGGCTACTACTAACGGCTGATTTATACTTCTTCGTCGGACCTACGCCGTAGCTTATGCATAGTCGCACACCCATACGCCGTAGCCTGACGTGCACCTCTCCAAAAATCTAACAGCGCGTCAATTCTACGCAGACCGCAAGCGCTGTGATTGGTCTGCAAGAACCCCTCCCTCCATATGTACTTGAGTTTTGTGTGTGTTTATGTGCACTTTAATATATTTTAATGTTACACCTTCTTATGTAAAATAAAACAAAGCAAAGAACAAGTGTCTTATCATTTATTATACTACATAGCATTATACATCAGTAGTTGTCCGCAACAAACAATGTTGATCTGCCGTGGTACAAGTCCTTGTGCAGATTGAAAGAATGCCATCATCTCCTGTTCCGTTGTTGTCTCCTTTTTGTAGTTTTAAATAATGATTTAATGATTTGATATTTATTTGCCGCCGTCACAGCTATAATGCTTCTCCGACGAGCCGCTTCTTCTTCGGCTTTTGCCGTGGTACTGCGGGTTACACCAGCAACATGCCCGTGGACACTGCAGACTAGCGGTTTGCATGTGTACTGCACGTTGACGCGGACAACGACGCAGAAGTATAGATGAAAACTGACGCATAGCCTACGGCGTAAAGGCTACGGCGTAGGTCCGACGCAGAAGTATAAATCAGCCTTAAGGCTGGCCGCACACTAGAGGATTTTAAGGCCGATTTTAAGGCCGATTTGCACCCCTGAACGATTGGGCTGTGTGGCCCGATTCACGGCTTGTCGCAGACGTTTTTTTTTGTCTAAAAAATCCTCTATTGTGTGGTGTCATTACGATTATTTATTTGCTCCCGATCGAGACAGAGCTTCCCCGAACTCGAATCGTATCAAGATAATCGGGCTGATTTTGGGCCGATTTTTCCCCTTCCGACAATCCTAGGTAATGTCCCGATTATCTTGGTGGTTCTAAAGATTATCTTATCAGATTTTCCTGTGGTGTGTGAGGTGTGTTAAGAGTGACTGAATCTGCTCGGAAGAACGTCGCCCCGATCGCGAATCGTGAGTATTCAACGTTGAATATTTATGATCAGAAATCCTGATGTGTGGGGGGAACCCAGAGGACAAGCGCGTGCATGCTCTAGAATTATCACGTGAAACGAAACAGTATCCAATCAGAAAGTGAGCTGACAGAAGATGGAAGCATAAGAAACGCAGTCATGGCGCAGCACAAAAGGATTTGGACAGCAGAGATGGAGGATCAGCTTGTCGATTGTTTATACAACGTGTCCATTTTTTGTCAAAAGTCAAAATCATTCCAAACATTATCATCACAATTTCTTCCTGCCTATCGTCCGCCATATTTATTCTCAAGTCTCGAGAT
>NW_015661951.1:77975-82950 GCF_001515625.1 Sinocyclocheilus rhinocerous | reverse complement strand
AATAAAGCTTTGCATATGGATCCACACGTCTCACGTCTCGTCAGCCCTGTAACAGTTTGGGTGTGCACACTGAAATTGAGCAGTGTAACTTTTATGTTTGGTTGGCTGCATTTTAGTTTGATTAATGGCTGAAATGTCAAGTTAATGACGCTAGAACTGATGTTGTGTGTTTTAATGATTTAATAAAATGAAGATATAAAGAAAATAAATGAAATGCTTTCAAAGTGTCACAAAAACGACGGTAGCCTATACTTGTCACACAGTTTTTTCTTTTGTTAATTATTTAAAAGAAATATCGGTAACAATTTTTATGAAGCCTATATTTATAACACATTATAAGGGTATTTTTAAGGCATTATAATGAATGCATAATGCATTATATAAACCTTATAATATGTTATATCATCTTATGAATAATCATAACAACAATTATAATACATTATAATGCTTACGCATTTGTGGTTATAAGTTTTAAGATTATGATCACAATTTCTTCCTGCCTATCGTCCGCCATATTTATTCTCAAGTCTCGAGATATTTTGCGAGATTTCCCGTGTTCACAGTCGGGACTCTGGTTGAAAATCTGTTGGTGTGTGGTGTGCTGTCTTTGTCACATCGCGGCACATCACACACTATAGGAGCAAAACTGTTAAATCTAGGATTTTTTGTCCTCATGTTTGTGGTCTCTCACATTTGGAAAATCTTATAAGATTTTAAAAATCTTTTAGTGTGTACCCAGCATTAGATTAAATCATATTAGAAATAAAACACTTTTTAAACGTAATAAAGCTTATTGAAATAATCCCTTGTCGCAGTATACATGCAAAGCAATAACCCGGTAATGCAGATAAACTGACTTCATTAAAAAATCAGGTTATTCCCCAGTAGTGACGTGAAAATGTAATCATTTGTGTTCCGTGTGTGAGTTGTGACGATAAATAAAGCATTAAACCCCCCAGAATATTCCAAAATGTCAGCAGGAAACATGTATGGACATTCTCTTCGATATATAGTGAATATATGGATGTTCTCTTCTCATACAGTTACAGATGTAGCATTTTGACTGGATCTTGTTTACTTTGGCTGCACAAGATGAGAACACAGTTTTATAATATCTTGTTTCAAAAAAGATTTTTCTCCTCCCCTAACACTAAACACTCGCTCAGGGGTGCGTTTCCCAAAAGCATCGTTAGCGAACTATGCTCGTTAGTTCCATTGAACTCTATTGGTAACGACAGAACTTGTGACCATAGTTGTTTTTGTTTGTTTGTGTCACGAATTCAGTCCATGGACTTCTGTTTATTCACCACCAGATGTCACCCTTTCCATTTACATTGACTCTCGCACTACACAAACTGTTGCATAGCACCCCGGACTACATTTCCCATCATGCTTTGCACAATTTGCACACTGCCCTGATTGCACTCATTGCACACAGCTGTTTCTAATTACCTCATTCACTATATAACACCCACTCTAACCACATTTCTCTGCTGAGTATTGTTTAGCCTGTACCCCTTTCCGAGTCTCCGTGTTTTCATTTATAATGGACTATATATCTTGACATTGTTTATTTAAGATCTGCACAGTATCTTACTACAGCTTGTAAGTGGTTAGGTGTGGAGTGTTTTTTGAGTGTTCCCTGTGAGGCTAATATTAATTTTAATGTGAGCTAGTTAATAATTTCAACTGGAAAAAAAATGCAATGTTTATATGTTAGGTTACATTTTATTTTCATGGTCCCCCTAGTCTATTGACTATAAGCAACTTTGCAACGACATGTCAACTAACTCTCCTTAGAGTATTAGTAGGCTTAGGCTAAGGTTAGGGTAGGAAGAATGTTGACATACTTGCAAAGTTACTTATAGTCAGTCTGTCTGTTGGGGAACCATCAAAATAATCAAACTTGTAAAGTAGCATAAGAAAAATGGCAAGATATGAGACTTATAATACATTATAACTATGAGAAATATAATCCATTGTAAAAGTGGATGCAACGTGTTCATTGTGTTATAAATCATCATACTCTTAAAAGCTATAACCACAAATAAACAAACATTATAACATATTAAAACTGTTCTTATGATTATTCATGAGTTGATATAACATATTATAAGGATTTTTATAATGCATTATGCATTCATTATAATGCCTTAAAAATACCCTTATAATGTATTATAAATATGGGCTTCATAGAAAGTGTTACCGAAATATATTTTGTGTATTCATATTTATTTTATTCCTGTTATAAACTTAATTTCAGTTTTTCTCCGTTCACAGAAGCATTGCAGGTGCATGATGCGGCGATGTGTGAATCCTCATGGTCTGTTGTTTATGCTGCTATTTGCACATATAAAACAAAATCCCTGAAAGAAGACGAAGAAAGAGCGAATAAAAGATAAAGTTGTCGGTCAGGAAAATAATCTAAATAAACAAAAGACTGTCATTATTATGGCTGAAACGATTAGTCAACATTATCGACAATGTCATCAATGAAAAAAATCTATGTTTTTGTTGTCGAGTAGTCATTTGATCTCATATAACCAAATGTAGCCTGCAATAATGTGGTTTGACCAGTGACAGCAGTGAGAAAGCAGCAGTTAAGAAAGCATCTGATTACAGCGATGTGGATGTTTGCACGAGCTCTGCAGTTCGGTACTCCAGTAAAGTCTAGTTGTCACGGTCAGGGTGTTGAGAGATCAGGCAGGGCGACGAAGATGACGAATAAACGGATATTTAATCAAGAAACAACAGGAGATCCAGACAGGGTAGACAGCAACACACAGGGTAACATTCACATCGACAGGAACACGGACATTGACATTGACATTGACATTTACAATAACCGACAAACTAGAATACAAGAGACAGGTGGGCTGGGCTCTGGGTCCGAAGTGGATCCGGCAAGATCCTCCACGGGGCCGATGGTGAGTGGCGACCCGTTTCTCACCAGAGTCCACTCCACAAAGGCGGCAAATTCCTCCCGAGGACCATCTTCGGACGACCGCGCTCTGCACTCGGCGTTCAAACTTCCCGCATAGAAAGGCGTCGTCCAGATAGCTGGTGACGTTAGCGACCATCAGGAACCGTCTGGTATGGTCCTCGAGAGTCCTGCCCTCCTGCTCCAGCAGGAGAAGGAGGAATTCGGGGCGCGTGAAGGGATCCATGGGGTCAACACAACGGAAAGAAAAACACTGCGGAAAAAACGGAAAACAAACGGAGGGGAGAACAACGGAAGTTAAACTCTTTTGGGTCGGTTATTCTGTCACGGTCAGGGTGTTGAGAGATCAGGCAGGACGTCGAAGATGACGAATAAACGGATATTTAATCAAGAAACAACAGGAGATCCAGACAGGATAGACAGCAACACACAGGGTAACATTCACATCGACAGGAACACGGACATTGACATTTACAATAACCGACAAACTAGAATACAAGAGACAGGAACTAATATAGGGCAGATAACGAGGGGCAGACAGGTGAGCACAATGAGGTGATTAACTACAAACAAGAACAGGAACAACCAAATAAGGACACAGAGGGAGAAACCACAATCCACAGTCCACAGGGGTGTGACACTAGTCACGTCACGTTTAGTTATATAGTACTTTACGCCAGTGTCACTTTCAGTTAGAATTACAACTTGATTTTCTGTTATAAAGCAGTTCTCCAGTGTTAAGCTAGCTAATGATAAAATTTGCTTATTAGTGGGGGAAATATTATTTCATTAAAGTGATGGTTTGGTTTGCAGGACTGTTTTGATTATCATATCCCTATAAGGTATTTTAAGATAAATTATATTGTGAATAAAACAGTTTATCCAAAAATAAAGCGTCTTATCACTTACCTTTATTTTGTGTCTTATCCATATGACTTACAAAAGGAGATGTTAGGCAGAATTATGTGTCATTCAGTTACTTTTTCATGTAGCTAATTAAATGGTGAATGAGAGAGTTTCTCTGTCAGCTCATTTTGTGTGCCAAATACAGAGCCGATCCTCCTTATACGCAAAGTATGCATGTTGCATAGGGCCCCCGAAACACGAGGGGGCCCCCTTCCTCTCAAAGATGATTTAATTTCAGTTTTGTTTTTGATTTTGGCCAGCGGGTATGAAAACATGAATGTTCCTTTAATGCGATGCGCTGTCGCTCTTTCTGCATAACATCCAAATCAGCCAAATCATGTAATGCCATATACAGTCTCCATGCCATTTTTGGTCGATACTAAAAAACGAGGTAAAAGCGCACTGAGTTGCAGAAGAGACACTGTTTCCCAAGCGCTTTTCATGTGCGCGATTTGAGACGGAGTGAAACTACTTTGCGCTTTTTTACTTACATTTTTCTTATTTTGCCTAAATATCATATTTTTTTCATTTAGTACTGCCCTTCCGAGGCTACAGAAGATACTTACGTGTTTCCCAGAAGACAAAATAATAAAAATTTATCCTGATCTTCAAATTCAAAAAGTTTTCAACCCCGACTCTTAATGCACGGTTTTCCTTCTGGAGCATCAGTGAGCACATTAAACAAGATTAATTTTCACTTATTAAATCTTAAAATACACTTATTTTGAATGATTTTTTTAAGACAACACACTAAACGCTGTGTCATTAAAGGGATAGTTCACCCAAAAATGAAAATGTGATGTTTATCTGCTTACCCACAGGGCATCCAAGATGTAGGTGACTTTTTATAAGACTGTCAGTCTTATAATGGAGGTGAATGGGAATCACGGCTTTGAGAGTCATAAAACATACACAAACAAAACCAAATTAAACCCTGCGGCTCGTGACGATACATTGATGTGTAAAGACACAAAACGATCGGTCTGTGCAAGAAACTGAACAGTATTTATATTGTTTTTTTACCTCTGATTCACGCAATGTCCGAACTGTCCTGAGCGCGTTCTTTACAGCCGGCGCGTGACGCGTCTTCTTCTTCTTGCTTTATGGCGGATCACAGACTTATAAGTG
>NW_015661951.1:77401-77779 GCF_001515625.1 Sinocyclocheilus rhinocerous | reverse complement strand
GTGAATGAAGAGGTATCATATCGATCACAAGTGCAGTATGGAGTACCTCAAGGCTCAGTACTAGGGCCGTTACTCTTCATGCTTTACATGTTACCCTTGGGAGATATCATCAGGAAACACGGTGTTAGCTTTCACCGTTATGCTAATGATACTCAGCTCTATGTTTCTTCGCAGCCCGGCGAAACATACTGTAACACAGTTCGTAGTCACGGGAAGAAGGAGGCGGGAACCGGCGAACATTTAAACAAAACTTTAATAAAATAAACAAACACAAAATGAAAGTAAAGCGGCAGCCCCTCGCGGACGACTGCCGCACTCAAAACACAAAATAAACTCCAGGCCTGGTCCTCTCTCGTCCAACACTGTCGTCACTCCTCC
>NW_015661951.1:76781-77216 GCF_001515625.1 Sinocyclocheilus rhinocerous | reverse complement strand
CTCCTCCGCTCCCTCTCGGACGGCAGCCACCCCTCCTCGACCCAGGAGCGTGGCAGCGAGCTCTCCGTCCCACCTCGTCTTCCATAGTTCCAGCATCACCGCCTCGGGCAGCCACCGGCGGTCTCTCCACTTGTTCCTGCTGCCCGATCTCCTCAGCACCGCGATCCCCCTCAGCAGCGAGGGCTCTCTGACAGCGTGTCTCATTATCAATTACTCCACCGGCCTCGCTCCGTTCCCACGGCTCGCGGCCCCACCCCCACTCGCCACACATACCAATTTGAAAAACTTGCGGAATGCATAGTCGATATTAAAAACTGGATGATGAGTAATTTCTTACTGCTAAATTCTGAAAAAACAAAGGTGTTAATTATACGACCTAAAAACACTCTCTAAGACTTGATGGCTGCTCTGTCAATTCCTCGTCATCAGTTAGGA
>NW_015661951.1:64343-76579 GCF_001515625.1 Sinocyclocheilus rhinocerous | reverse complement strand
TATTTATATCGTTTTTTACCTCTGATGCACTGCAATGTCTAAATGTCGTTTCCTGAGCGCGTCCTGAGTGCGTTCACAACATCCGGCGCGTGACGCGTCTTCTTCTTCTTCTTGCTTTACGGCGGATCGCAGACTTATAAGTGCATTACCGCCACCTATCTCTCAAATGTACCATTGACACTCTATCTACAATCTCAATTGGGAGTGTCAATGGTCCATTTGAGAGATAGGTGGCAGTAATGCACTTATAAGTCTGCGATCTGCCGTAAAGCAAGAAGAAGAAGAAGACGCGAACGCGATCAGGACAGTTCAGACGTTGCAAGAATCAGAGGTAAAAAACGATATAAATACTGCTCAGTTTCTTGCACAGACCGATCGTTTCGTGTCTTTACACATCAATGTATCATCACGAGCCGCAGGGTTTAATTTGGTTTTGTTTGTGTATGTTTTATGACTCTCAAAGCCGTGATTCCCATTCACTTCAATTATAAGACTGACAGACTGCAACAGTTTGAGTTAAAAATCTCTGTTTGTGTTCTACTGAAGAAACAACGCCACCTACATCTTGGATGCCCTGGGGGTAAGCAGATAAACATTAAATTTTCATTTTTGGGTGAACTATCCCTTTAAGATTAATTAAGCGCTCAGGGTTATGATTCATATGATTCTCAATGAGAATATGATTGCACTTGAATAACATACACGTTTAAGAAAATAAAAAATACATATATATTTCAAAACAATAGCAAATACGGTCTTCATCCAAGGTAACTTTAGCCTAAAATATGTTAAGTGGTTAAATATTAAGTGTTAACGATAGTTAACCACATTAATCCTCAAATATTAGCTAATTTTATCTTTTAAAAACAACATTGATATAACTACATATACATGTCTATGTATTTTATAAATATTTCAAAAAAACGCATTTATACTATTTACCAAAAATCGCAGTTCTGTCTGTGCTCCACAGTTGGACATGACTAATTATTGAAGTAACTTTTAAATACGTGTGTAAAAATATCAGACTAACTACTTTTTGAATGTAAAATCTTTTATAAATTTAAAACATAGAAACAAACACATTTACACAAGTTAAAAATTAAACTAAACAATACAAAAGAACAATTTCAAATGAACAGAAACTAAACATTACTACAACTAAATTTAAACTGACTGAATAACTAAACTACTACTACTGAATGTAAATTAACTGAGCTACTAAACTAAATTCAAAATTAACTTTGAAAAACTATAAGCTATTTGTTTTATTTGTCGTGAACACAGTCAACATAAATCACACGTTTCTTTATGTGTTTAATTGTAAGGTTGGTAGGAAGCTGGAGAATCAGGTTGTCCACACTGCTGTGGTAGAGGGTGGCTGGCACATTATATTCTGAAGTCACCACAGAGGAGAGTGAGGCTGCCAGCTTGTTCAGAAACACCTACAATCTCCACCACTACAGTCTGCAACTTCCTCTTTTAGAAATCTGGATTTTAACAAAAAATACAATTTACACTCAGGTTTACATCCCTATAAGAGCACAATGAATGTATGGGCTTATTGATATATCTCCGTGACATTGCACTATAGCAACCATGCAACCAGTAATAAGAATGGTTAATGCTGCAACTGTAATATTAGGTTAATCAGTTTTTATTTGGTGCTTTTAACTTCATGTTAGGGAAGAAACACACCAAGCCGACGTAGACGAGCTAGTGGAGACAAAAGCAGACTGCGGGGTCAGCTCACATCTGCAGCGTCTGGGTCCAAAGTTGATGTTTTTTTTTCTTGTTGAAAAATGTTGGATATTGGCAAAAATCTATCTTGTGCATCCATAGTTCTAGAGAAGCTGCTAATGTGTTTTGCATTATATTTGTGAACCTTGACAGTTGTGTGTCAAAGAATTCAGTTTCCCGTGAAAACTTTCCCAGATGAACGCCTTTAGATGAGTGAGCTCTACCTGATCTCCAAGGTAGAGCTCGCACAAGGCTTCATCCCTCCACAGGGAAACGTCCAGGACCGTTTGGCCACACCTCAGAGACAAGTCCAGGACAGGGACCTGGCATCCTTGCACTTCATCATCCTCACTGCTTGTATCTGCAGAATAAGAGCCTAGCGGTTACGCTGTGTTACAGGTAATTCCGGTTGATTCGCCCTCATTCAAAATGTACAGTTTTGGGGGACTCTAGAAGCATAGTTGAGTTGTCTAGATTTTTTCAGTTTTTTGGTTGACCTGTTCCTTTTTACTAATTTAAATACTGTTATTGTTTCTAGCAATTGGGAAAAATGAAAGATTCTAATGTTGTCAGGATGCTGTAATTTCCAACTTTAAAAATTATCAATATTCGATACGTGAGCCAAAATCATCACAATTAAAAGAACCAAAGACTTAAACTACTTCAGTCTGTGTGCATTGAATTTATTTAATACACGAGTTTCACAATTTGAGTTGAATTACTGAAATAAATGAACTTTTCCACGACATTCTAATTGATTGAGATGCACCTGTAGATACAATGAAATGGTATCAGACTAAATTGTGTTGTCTGAGAGACCCTTTGCATGCATGAACATAACTGTAGAGAGGAATGCAGTGGAACTGGACTGGGAAGTGCTGGATGTGCTGCTCACTGCAGAGCAGACCATATAAAACTGCTTAAAATCAAATCGTTTTTCACCATAACTGACTGAAAAGCTTGAAAAAATTATCTGTGACCTTCATGCACTTTTTGCTGACACTTGGGTATTTTTCTAAGTGTTAAAGTGAGTGACAATGTATTGCCATCTTTTGTGTTTCTGCAGAAGTCAGTCAGTCATGTGGATTTGTAGCTTCATGAGGTCGAGTAAATAAATCTGATTCTGTATTTTCATCTTCATTTAAGCAACAGAGGAATGCAGAATAACTTATTTCTAGATATTCAGTAATGGAAAGAAAATACTCACTTTTTTCCACTTGGCCACTTTGAGTCACTTTTGACTTTTCCATTCATGGAGAATGGTCAATCTCCATATCAACTTTGGCTGCAAAACAGAGAGGCACTTTACTTTTTCAGTAAAGTGAATTGATCCGGAAACTGTATGTTTGTACATTTTAAACTCAAAATCTACTGTTCTACTGAACTCAAAGGAAGATATGTTGAAGAATGTTTGTAATCAAAAAGCTCTGGGGCACCACTGACTTGTATGGAAACAAACATTATGGAAGCCAGTGGTGCCCCAGAACTGTTTGGTTACCAACATTCTTTAAAACATCCTAATGTTTAACACATACATTAATGTAATTTAACAACCTGAATTTCCTCACTCGTCCCTACAACAGAACAAAAATATATGCCTTTATGACAAATGCTTGTAACATTTACAAGCAAGGTTGATGATGACTATGGTGTTGACTGGGATGGACCACATGCCATGGAAGATGCAGACAGCATTTCAATCCCAGATGTAGAGTTACCATGACATCTCACGGCAGGGGAGTTGGCAGGTCTTCCGAACCGAGAAATGCCACTAAATGAGGCAATCGATGCCTACATTAGCACAGTAGTCCAACTGACAGAGATCTTTAGACATTGAACGTTTTGAATATGCATGGACACCACAAACTGCTTTTCCTTTGGTGAGTTTATTTCGACCAATGCCTGAACTACAAAATTTCCTAAGAACATGCATGATGAAATGTATGACAATAAAAAGTGAGAAACAAGTAGTTCCCTTTCGTCCTCTAGGGGTCGCTATGGGGAGCGCCTCGTCGTGACCCGTGTCTGAAGCATACATTGAAAAAACACCAACAACACGTTGGCCGGCGACAGCCATGACGTCACTACCGGTGCGACTATAGTATAAATAGGCGCCGGGAGAACACATCATCCTCTTCTTCATCTTCATTGACTGTTTTGTTTGAAGCATGCATTTCTGTGGTAAGAGCGATCTCTATTCATTCATTATGGCGACCACTAGCAAAGCGTTTAGAGGATGTGTGCATCTGTGTCATCGTTATTTGACATCTGATGACACACGCGATCTATGCGTTGTTTGTTTGGGCAAAGAGCACGCACGCGATGTCCTCGAGGGGGCAATCTGCATGCACTGCGAACGTTTTCCAATAAAATAGCTCCGCTCTCGTTTGTCTCTCTTTTCGAGAAATTTAAAAAAATCTTAGTTCCATCTGCTTTGTTCAGGACCCACCGCTGCTGAGGCACGGAGGAGAATGAGCTCGTAGGGATCGCAGGTGGACCTGGCCGATGAGTTTAAAGAAGGGTTTTCCCTCTCGCGATCGTCAGCTGTGGACGAGAGTGAGCCGATGGAGGATGATGTTATTTCATTAATGCTGGGTTCAGCCCAGGAAGAGCAGGAAATGTCTGAGGAGGGCGAAGAAGCTGAGGCTGAGCCTTCCCAATCCTCCTGCCCTGCGTATGATGAGCTTTTGAAAGTTATGGATCATGCCACGGCGAGGCTTGACTTGCCGTGGAAGTGGGCAAAGAAAGTGACGTCGCGAGGTCGTCTCGATGAGCGTTATCTTTCTGGCCATAACCCTCCAGCTCAGGTGAGCCTTCCTTTTCTTCCTGATCGCCATACAGAGATCAAGAAGGAATGGAAGAGGCCATTTTCCTCACGCATCCATCGATTCCAACATCAGAATCAGAATCAGAATCAGAATGAGCTTCATTGCCAGGTATGTTTACACATACGAGGAATTTGTTTTCGTGACAGAAGCTTCCACAGTGTAACAGAATGACAGTGACAGAACAAAAAACACAGATAATAAAAAATAGAACAAGTAAATAAGGAATTGTGTATTTAATGCACTGGTGGTTGTGTGTATAATCCATCTGCTAGCTTTCTTTGCAGTGTTTTCCGGGACCTGTGTGTTCTGTCCTTTTCTAGGGTAGGTCCTCGGTGAGCACCCCCTCTGTTGGATTAAGAAACCGGGTGCTCGACTTGCAGTGTTTACTTCACTCGTCAATATGATGTCCAGCCGGAATGATAGCCTGGTTTCGGCTTCATTCGGCTCCGTGGGCTGTTCTCGTGGTAGTGTTTAGCAGTGCTCCCCTTTTTATCAAAGGGTTACCTATGAGCACACTACTCCTTTCTGAATTCAGAGTTCTCCTCTCATGTGAGCAGGACCCATTTTGAGATATTTGGTAGAAGTTTCCACGCTACCAGAAAATCTACTAAGGGAACCAGCCTCTCGAGGCTGGCCTCCGGTGTTATTCGAGGAGCCAGTTCGGTGCCCTGAAGCGGATAACCGGCAGGGAACGACCGACCTGACTGCTGTAGAACCCTCACTTGAGGGGGCGAGCTCTCCCGTGCCGTACCGTTGCCGGGCGGCAGCTGGGAATTTTGCTCGTTGGAGCTCACTGAGCCCTGAAGCACCGAGGGTGGCAGGGTTATCAGTGACTCTCCGTGAGGGCACTGAGGAGGATCGGGCACTGTATACTGAGGTGTTATCCTTTCCTCCCCAGGTGGGGCTGCCCTCAGGGGCCTGACGATGTTGGCATCAGGACCGCTTAGTCGAGGTCCTCTTCGACAAAATAACGGTCCGCAGATCCGTCTTTGGTCTAGAAGACCCCGACTGAGAGCGTCGCCCCCACCCCCATTCTTTTTGCGGAGGGGTGCGGGTTGCAATGCTCTGTTTTTGTGACTGGCTGTATGAGGAGCTTGACGGCTGCCCCATGGGCCTGGGAGCGACGAGGGAGGAACCGTTGAAACGCCACCGCTTGCTTTCTTGCCTCCTGAAACCTCTCGACGACAGTGTTAACTGCGTCGCCGAAAGGGCCAGAGGGCGAAAGCGGGGCATCTAGGAGGAAGAATCTGTCCTTATCTTGCATATCGGACAGATTCAACAACAGATGCCACTCTGTGGCCACCATTGCTGCCATTGAACGGCCGATAGCTCTGGCCGTTTTTTGGTGGCTCGGAGGGACAAATGTGTGGCCCGACGCAGTTCAGCTACCAGGTCCTTGAGCAGGTCAGCCTGGTATGCTTGTAACACCGCCATGGTGTGCAAGCATGCGCCAGCCTGACCTGCTGCCGTATAAGCTTTCCCAACCAGACTAGATGTAAGCTTAACAGGCCTGGTGGGAAGCTTCGGGGCCTTCAGGGACGATGCCGAGGATGGGGAGAGATAGCTCGCGAGCGTCTGCTCCACCATTGGCATCGCCCCATATCCCTTCTCATTCAGCCCCACGATATTGGAATAATTTGAGACTGTGGGGCTATAGATACGGGAAGAATATTATCTCGACGCAGCTCGAGTTCCTGAAGGGGAACCATGGTTACATACGTAATCTGAGACGTTTTCTTTGACATTTGTAATTAATTTGTTCTTCACTTAACTCATAAGGTTAACTTCACTTTACTCATAAGAATTTCCACCACTGCAATGAGAGCTCTTTAAAACTTCCTGTCAAGAACATGCATTTTTATAAAAGCAAGAAATGTATGTGAAAAATAATGAAGACAACGAACATGTCATTTAAAATTTTTCCTAAACATCTTCTACATGAACACTTTTAAATATTACAACTCAGACAAGGCCAAAGCCATACCTTGTGGATGAAACTGCGCTCTCATGGCTTGTGTAAATGCAAGAAAGGTTCTGCATCTTGAAGGAAGTTTCAGTGTCGTGAGGCAGGTTGAAGCCACTGGCAGTGATAAGTCAGGTGATACTTCGACACGCAGGTGTTTAGGGAGAACAGCCCAGCCAGTTCAAAACTTCAGCAACTCGCACAGTTCAGCAGGTGATCCTGCATCAGTTTGGGCATAACAATATTTGCATAATTCCTACACATGCAATCATCTGCAACCAAACATCAAACGCACATTAAACGTTTTTTGTTTTTAAAATAAACATTTACAATAGCATATTTTACCTGTTTGAATATATTCATGCAAGAAAGCCGTAACATCACAAGATTGCTCCAGGTTCAAAGGGCCTTCATCTTCATCACTGTCCGGTTCTGGCCAGCTGACTCTCCTAAGTATAATCTAATAGAAAGATAGCAGCACTGAATACAAGCCTTAATATAGGGTTGTAACAATGCAATTCATCTACTGACCTAGTATTTTATTACAAACAACCCCCCTACTGGGCTATATGATTTGATTTTTTTTTTTATATGTACTGTATTACAGAAAATTAAATGATTGATTTAGTGCAATGGCTTCCATACGGTATATTCTTCTAAGCAGAATAGACCAATTACCTCTGGTTCCATCAGCAGTGCAGAAGATCTGGGAAACAGTACTGCAGTTAAACTGGGTCGTTCTTTTATCATTCTCAAAACACCTGTATCTTTGAGTCCTCTCCGCAGCTGAGAGATCTGCTTTTCACGTCAACCAATAACCTAGAAATGATCCACAAACAATACAAATTATTAACGCTATGCAAGTCATGATGAAAGATTGAAGCTTTTGTCCTAACTTAATGTCACGGCTCGGTTCAGGAAACACACCGTGTAAACAAGGGTCTGGGTCCAAGTGCAGGTCTTTATTAACTGCAGGGGTAAACAAAGGTAAAAACAGAAACACAAACAGATCTAAGAATCTGAAAACAGGCTCAGAACACAAACAGGGATATGACACAAAATCGGCAACTTAGTGCTTGCATCAGTCCAGGTAACAACAATTAATAATCCGCCCAGAGTGGCATGGGGAAGGCGCATAAATAGCCCTCAGGATGGGCCACAGCTGTGTGTGAGTGAGTGTGTGCACAGGTGTGTGGAGTCAAGGTAACGGAAACGGAGTCCGGGAGGATGGGAAATGGCGACCTCTGGTGGTGAGAGGGAGAACACCAGACGCCAGACCCTGACACTTAATGGTTATGTGAAGAGGCTTATGTAGAGTTTGAAAAAGTTAACGTACATACCCCACTGCAATTAACACATACTTCCACCTTTATATGATAATATATACATACCCCATGGTGGAGAATGGTTTCTGCCAACCACCTTCTGTTGCTGACTGCTGGCAAGTCCCTGTTGATGACCAGGTTGTTGATTATTATCTATTTCGTTCTGATTCAGTTCATTCTGGCTTTCCAGCTAAAAGGTAAGACTTGAAAGGGTTAAAATGTATACTCTCTCTCTCTCTCTCTATATATATATACACACACATATATATATATATATATATATATATATATATACAGTATATATACATATAAGGGACACAACTTCAATCACATCTGTATCAGGACAGTCCTTCAATTCCAAAACTGGAGTATCATCCTTACTGCCACTTAAAAGGGGGAAGAAAACTAAGTCCTAAGTAGAGTGGACATTCATTAATAAATATATGTCCAATCATTCTTCCCACAACTCTGAACAGATCACCATCCAAGAGTGCTCTGGATGTTGAAGGAACCTTATGATCATCTTCGCCATTGAAGAGCAGCGTTTTGCCACAGTTATCTGAAAAATTCATAACAAGTAAAATGCACTCAGATGAGCATACTTAATCATCCCTTCCTATATTAACTAATAATAATAATAATAATAATAATAAATTTTATTTGTAATGTGCCTTTCTTAATACTCAAAGCGCTACAACGTGTACAAACAAAATAACAAGTCAACCAAAACTACAAATATAAAAAATAAAATCATAGTAATAGTCATAAATTAAAAGCTTCAGTAAAAAGGTACGTCTTAAGAAGTTTCTTAAAACAATCCAAGGAAGCAGCATTCCTAATAAACACAGGTAATGCATTCCATAACTTAGGCGCGTTATAGGAAAAAGCCCTTCCCCCCCATGGTTTTTAATTTACAAGAGGCTGATACAAGGAAAAACAACCAGCAGAGCGGAGAGAGCGAGAAGGTGTGGAAAGAGTTGTTTTTATTTTTTATTCAAGGAACAATAACACACAATATGTTATCAAGAAAACAACATTAAAATAAGAAAAGAAAAAGATAGAAGGACAAATTACAACAAACAAAAAACAGTTGCCAGGGGGAGGAAAGTATAAAACTTCAAAACAAAAATACAAGATATACATACATACATACACTTGTACGTATATATAAAATCAAATAAATATATTGTAAAGTTCACAAACTTTCAAAGTTCTTACAGCTTTCTTATTCACAGAGTCTCTGATACTGTCAATATATATAAATATTTCAAAACCATAAAATTGTTTTTTTTTATTGGTAAATTTACACTTATGAATGTGAAATTTGGTCAATAGAATAAGTAAATTAATTAAGTAAAAGTACTGTTCCTCTTGGTCAGGATAGTCAGTAAAGCCAAAGAGTACATTTTCCCATAGGAGTGAAGAAGGTCTTAAACTTAAACCAAGTATGTACAATACCAAAATAAGTGCAAGGCAGTTTCCTCATACTCATTTAAAAAAATACAATTTACATTTATTCCTTTTTACTTTCAAAGTTCTTACAGCTTTCTTATTCACAGAGTCTCTGATACTGTCAATATATATAAATATTTCAAAACCATAAAATTGTTTTTTTTTATTGGTAAATTTATCTGCCATATGTACATTAACTGACAGTCACCACTGATAAGCTACCACTAAATATTGTAGAAACTTAATTTGCTGTAAAGTTGCTTTGCAACGATTTGTATCGTGAAAAGCGCTATACAAATAAACTTGAATTGAATTGAATTAAAATCAGCATCACCATTTTGTTTTTGTATCTCCGCTCTAAATCCGCTTGCCTTTAGCTTTCAACGTAACTCAGATGTATACCATAGAGATGATCTCTTGAAAGAAACAACACGCTTTTTCAGAGGGGCAACCTCATCCAGAATAGATGCAAAAGCAGCATTATATTGGTCAACCGAGGCCACAACCGGTAAGTCACCAATAGTCAAGTCAAGTCAAGTCAAGTCACCTTTATTTATATAGCGCTTTTAACAATACAGATTGTGTCAAAGCAACTGAACAGCATTAATTAGGAAAATAGTGTGTCAATAATGCAAAATGACAATAGTAAACACAATTTTTTCAGTTAAAGGCAGTTCATCATTGAATTCAGTGATGTCATAATCCAGCACTTGTGATCGATATGATACCTCTTCATTCACTGCTACGAATTGATGGCGGTCAGATAAGTACGATTTGAACCATACTAACCAATAGTAAGACTAAGATGGTCAAGATCAATATCACAAATTTTCCTAAAACAGATAACACGCTCTTTTACAGTCTGCAAGGACGGAGGAATCAAATTGAATGTGAGGAGCTTGTGGTCACTTATACAAACATCAGTACATTCAAGTTGTTCAAGGATTACTCCTGAAGTGCAAACCAGATCTAATGTGTGACCGTGTTTATGCGTTGGAAAGTTAACATGCTGAGTGAGATTAAAACATTCTAGAATGTCCATAAAGCTCACCGTATTAGCGCAATCCACGTTATCAACATGAATGTTTAAATCACCATTTAAAAGAACAACTGGACAGATTGCACTGGCAAGCGTCAGAAACTCAGTAAATTATGAGAAAAACACAGTTAGGTTTGGGAGGACAATAAATATTTAACACCAAAACTGGTGAGAGACCATTCAGTTTAAATGGCAAGCATTCAAATGATGAAAAACAAGGTAATGAAACTTCAGTTAAAACAACATCAGATCAATAAATGACAGCAAAACCACCACCTCTACCAGTGGAACGCGGCCGAGTGTAGCCAGGCAGAACACACATATTTAGATTCAAATAGTCATTTGTCTGATTCCACGTTTCACAGAGGCAGAAAAAGTCCAGTTCTTTGTTCACAACAATGTCACAGATTGAAGCCACTTTGTTGTTTATAGAGCGAGCATTCAGATGTGCAAACCTGATTGTGTCAAGACGGACACCTCCACTGGATGCAGTAGACTTCTGAAGGTAGGAAAAGTTTGCAGGACAAACACATAGATGACGACGATCCAAGCGCCTCTGCGTCCAAACTGAGTTTATTCCGGCACTGCTTACTTGCAAATTCTGGCGGGAGCCTCGATGAACGTATTTTGGCCGGCGGAGGAGATGTAGCGAGCGCAGTGTATCCAGGACACATGTAGCAGGAGACGTAGAATGTTCATACTGAAAAAGTTCCGAAACAGAGTATTGTCGCATGATGAAGTCTGGGTGATCAAAGTAAATCTTGCCGTAAACTCCAAATAAAACCAGAATAAAAGCAAGTAAAATCCAGGAAGGCCGCATATTAGCAGCAGGTAAATGCCAAAAGACGAATAGGAAAAAATCCAAGCGTCAAGAGGCAGCAAAAGTCACCACTCGAGAGACATCAGCCGATCCAACATCAAAACAAAAAACATATTAAAACAAAAAACAATAAATTTTAACGCACTGATGGAGAAGCAGCAACCACATTGTGCCAGCGTCCTCTCACAACAGAAGTCAAAATGCTCAGAGCTAACTATGCTCATAACTATTAAATGTACTAAAAAAAAGCTAAAATGTATTACATCCTGTATGTCTGTATTTCTAACAGTGACTAAAGTGGAGGTCAAGGAAATGGTATGTCCAAGGTCTGTACAGCATTTCAAAATGTTTTCAATTATAACTCACCAATGTCAAGTTCAAATCCATGGTGGAGCTTTTCCATTATCAATGTGGAAAAGTGCCGTTTTACTCAATCCCCTAATGCAGCATCTCCTGTTTTTAATAGAGATTACATACAATTTAATAATCCTCAAATTATTAATGAAAACAAGCAGAGCTACATTGCACCAATAAATACATTAAGTTTTACAGTTAATGGACTTGTCCAATCAACATTTGGATGTTTATAAAAAGCTAACATTTCTCGTTCACGGTATTTTTCACAGCTGTGCAGATCTAGTGTAACAACTAGGTCTGGTTTGTCATCTGTATTCTTTAAGATCTGTCTACGATACATCGGGACAGCTGATTCAAGATCCGGTTCAATCTTCCTCTCTATGAAAACACAGATTAGTGATAACAATTCTTCAAAAAGATATGATTAACTGTGATATAATTAACATCCCTGATAGGTGTCCTGTTGTTTTATAGTATGATAAAAATTATTTGTATGCTAAAAAAGCTAATACAGAGAAAGGCATACTCAATTCGATAGAGACACCTTCAGCTGATGGGCTGGTGCTGGATGAGAAAAGAGTATTGAGTGATGCTGAGGCCCTTTCCTCCCTTTCAGCATTATCCTCTGACATGGTTGCTGCCATTTCTTCCTGTCTTGTACTGCCAGTGCTATCTGATATCACTTTGCCTGACTCATGAAACCTGATATGAC